>NC_052356.1:60161905-60181192 GCF_009727055.1 Benincasa hispida | reverse complement strand
GAGGAAGCGAGGAGATTTCATTCCAGACAAATTTTCTTGCTCTCTCCATTCTCTATGTATGAATATGCATGAGAATGAACTAACTGACTAACTCTCTAACTCCCTTTTACACTGGTGGCCTTCGGTATTTATAGATTTCAAGGTGAAGCAACCTTTCTTGCTAATGATTGCAATGATGAGCGACATTAATTCCCCTTCTCTGATGCGCCGTTTAAAGGTCACCGAAAGTTGAATGTACTTGCTACAGTGTGGCTTTTAACGGATTGTCAATTAAATTCAGAATCGACCAGCTTTCTGTCCCATCATGATTTATTATGTTGTCGCCTTGATGCGAGGTCTTTATGTGGCCACCATTTTTTAGAAACTATTCACGATCGCATGACTTGCGATCACAATCTTCATCCGCGCTGACGCATTGTGCCTTTGGATCGTAGTTTCATATGTGCCCTCAGATTGTACCTGCACAAAATAGGTAAATTAACTGATTTCATGCGATGAGCGCTTGCGATCACAATTCCTTTCTGTTTAGCACTTTCAGACATGATATTGCTTATTTTACCATCGCATTCTCTCATTGTTTTACTTATTTGAGCTATAATAACTTGTATTTCTACCAGTTATCAAACCTCGATCACAAATACTCGTTCAATCTCAACGATTGCAACACACGAACGCTCGGACACAGCGATTGCAACATAGGACGATCAACAAAAACTCGAACTCAACGAACTCCAAAATCACGAACCCAATGAACGACCTCCAAAACCTCGACTCAGTCGAGTTGTGTAAGGTAACACAATGGCCACCATGGTATTCTCAGTGTGAGAATCCAGAAGTGTGGATTCTATGTGGACTTGGTTAGAGGAAAAGAATGGAGGAATAACAATCGTGTAAACGATCGAGCAAGTGGGAGATGACAAAAGTCTATCGTATAGACGAATGGCCAATCATTTAGATAAAGGCAAGCTATCGTATAGAAAAAGCCCCGCAATCATCTAGAAGATGATCAACTGAGGAACTATCGTGTAGTGTCACTCCACGATCGTTTAGTCTCTCTTCAGCTATCGTTTAGTGAATCCACTTCACTTGATAGTCTTTTCGTGAGTGATTCCAAGAATAGAAACTCCTACAAATCATAAATCTACCAAATTTAGGAAAAAAATTTTCCTTTTATCACGGTTACCATGAAACCACCAATAACCTCCCATTCAATTGGTTATTAGAGAAAAAGAGATAATTATCTAATAATTAATATTATTATAAATATATATGATAACCAATTTACCATACTATATTTATAACCTATAGTTTTAATATTTCATCTCATGAAACATATATAAACTATAGTTCTTTTTCTTTATCATGGTACTTAATGTAAATCTCATTTACATTAATCCTCCTCTTGATGTATCTCATATACCACACCGATCATATCATATATAATCGAATTTCTACTCTTGTCAATTTGAACATTTCAAATCAACTCCAAGAATGATTCAACTTGAATCCATTGAGCTACCAAGGGGACCTTATAGACCTATAGCTTGAAGCTCTAACGGTACGTGAATAACTGACTAAACTCTTTAGTCACGGGATTTTACCATCCGTATACTGCCAGACACTTCACTAAAGATCGACAGCTGCACTCTCCTTACTACAAATATATTTTGTATCCATATCAACCAATCAACAGTGCGATAATCCTTCAACGATCGTCGTAAGTACAACTGGGCCAATGACTCTTTATGCTCTTATAGTTACATCTAACTCCTTAAGTACCACTGATCTCTCTAATGAACATAAGTCATAGTCCTACTATGACTGAGTCCTCTCTTCCAAAGAGAAGTTGTGGCCATTATATTCAAAACCCGAAATCAGCCCTTAAGGGAGCAATCTATCTACTTACCCCTGCTTCAGGGAAGGAGTGAATTCCATCTTGTGTAATTGAGTTCCCAGCTCCCAAATCAGATAAGTCCCCAAAAAGGTAGGCATGTTAAGTTGGCAATCTGGCCACTCTCACCCATACTAATCAAAAGACCGCCCTCAAAGGCAAGAGCTCCCAAAACACTCAGGATTGATATCATGTCACCTATGGTCATTTAGGTGAGATGTAAGTCTCAAGTATCAACGGCGTTATATAAAGAGACTAGTCATCTCGTGGTCCGGTCTTATAAAAACTCTTGTGTAGGACACCCTCGCTCGCATATCTCTACATGAATGGTTAGGATCTACCATCTGTAGTAGTTCACAACACTAATAAACCTCTACAAAACGGGTCGTATCCGTAGTGTCACCAGGATCAGGTATCCCTCTTTAATCCTTATACTATAGACCTTTTTAGATTATCACTTAAGGCATGATCCAATTGTGTATCTCATATACATGCTTAAGTTTACATACAATAACCATGGAGCTTTGTTTATTAGATATGAGTAAATGCCAAATAAAATAACTCTTATTTTATTCATAACAATGTGTATAGTTTATAAACTATGAGACTCCGGGAGAATTAGGACACCAATCCCAACAAGAACTAGTTTTAGACAAAGGTCCCTTAGAAATACATTTGCTGCAACTTTAATCTTTTATTAAAACCAATTTTGATCCTGTTAAACTGATTGAAATAATCATATTAGAAATATTGTGAACTTAGGTCTATGTGAATTATATTTTAAACTATTTTAAAAAAATGATTTTATCCTAAGTTTGCATGCAATTTTTTATTATTAATTTTAATTTCTAATTTCATTTAATTATAAAAATTATAAAATAAATGAAATAAATTAAAGTCAAGCATTGCATATAAGAACGTACTTAGTAAAATTATAACATTTATAAAATTACCTAAAGTAGTGTCATACCTCATGGAATCTCAATTTTAATTTTCATTATTTAACCATACATAACGTTTATATACTTAAAGTAATGAAAGTATTAACCGTACATCCAAACTATATATTATAAACCCTATAATATAAATGATGCATGACTATATTATTAATGTATGCAAACATATATAACATTTATAAGATGTGATGCATGAGCATGCTATGAAATAAATTATGCAAGTATATTATAACAATCATAATATTTATGATGCATGAAAAATGGATAACCTATGGTAGGATTTTACTATATGACATACATTATGACATATAAAAAAAAACCATGCATCAAATACATAGCTTAATGTGCAACAAATGGACCGAGATTGGACTCCTGAACAATTAATTAAACTACTATAACTTTTATATTAATTTAATTAATTAGAAAACTAACTATTACATAAATAAGCAATTGAACCAGACAAAAATAGGTGTCCATGCCACGAATTGCTCAAACCCACGAACTGCACGTGAACCGGCCAAACCACAATTGACCACTTGAAATTTCCGTCTCGGAGCGTTGTAATGTTGTGACCTAGTATTGCAACGCTACGAAAAATTTCTTCCGTTCATCTCTTGCCCTACCGTTGCAACACTGCTGTATAATCACCTACTATACAGTGGTGATCTCCGATTTTGCTCTAATTTGGGCCTCGTTCTCTCCAGAACTTCGTCAGAACAAATCACAATCGACTTGGACTATGAATATACTTACTCGATTCCATAATTATGCCCAAAAAAATTGGCCCTTACAAACTAATTTGCAAAGAAAATATAATAAAATCTAAAGATCAATCCTGAAACATCCACAACAAAATCAACATTCATCAACATGAAACGCATAAAAAAAATGTAGTATCCACCATAAACTAAAAAATAATTCCAAAAAGTTAAAATTAAAAATAAAAAACCTGACTCTGATACCAATTGAAGGACTGTGAGGTCCGATGTGGAAGCAAGGATTGGTCTCAATTTACAATTTCACAGTGAATTAAAATTCCAAAACAAAAGTTATGCATTCTAACAAAATTTTATAGCATGTTTAGAACAAAACAGATAAGAGAAAATAGGATTTAAATTTGCTAAACCTTGAAGTTACAAAGCCTTCATGAAATCCTCTTCAATGATTAGGAACTCTTCTCTTGAAACTCGATCTCAACGAACAAGAAAACAGTAATACCCAATATGGACACCACCACAAAAGAGCCTTCTATATTCTTTTTAGGGTTGAGAATCACAGGAATTTGTGGGCTCTGTGTATTAATTTGGTAGTGAGAGAGAGGAAGGATTTTGAGAGAAAATATTTTAGAGAGTGTTCTCGGGAGAGCCAAAACCTTGTAAACACTCTATGACTTTTTTGGAGGAAGAAGACGATCATCATTGTAACCCCCCAATCTCCCACGACCCTGATAAGAGAGAAACAAGGGAAGGGAGTTAAACTCCCTCCTTAATTAAATTAATAAATTATTTAATTAATTATTTATTATATATATGCTAACCACCTTATCATATCGCATATAAACTATATTTTATATCGAATATAACACATAACCTATAGTTTTTATATTGTGTCAAATACAATATAACCTATAGTTTGAATTCTCTTAATCATTTACGATATTTAATATAAATCAAATTCATATTAAATTTAATTATAAGAATCTAAACCATATAATTAATATTTGAATCATATTCAAATATTTATCTCCTCTCAAAATAAACCTTATTTTATAATGTATCAAATGTATTATACTAACTATAACATATATAATTAAATTAAATTAATTATATCATATATAATTAATTTTCTTAATTAATTTGAACAATTCAAATTAATCCATAATTAAATTAATTTTGATTATCCTAGTTGGGATACAGAGGGGACCTTATGAACCTATAGTTTGAAGCTCTAATGGTACTAGATCAATTAATTAAAGTTCTTTAATTACTTTAATTAATTGATCAACTTCCATTAACTGTCGGTCACTCCACTAAAGACCGATAGCTGCACTCATCACACTACAGATATATTTCTGTGTCCATTGGATATAACCAGTCAACAGTGCAATGACCCTTCACAAATTGCTCGTAAGTACAGCTGGACCAAAATTACCATATTGCCTTTGTAGTTACATCTAACTCATTAAGTACCATTGATCGTTCTGATGAACAATAAGTCATAGTCCAACTATGACCAAACCCTTCTCGGGCCAAGAGAGGGTGTGACGCTACATTGTTCAAGCCCCGAAATCAGCCCTTAAGGGAGCAATTTATCTACTTATCCCGACATTAAGGAATGAGTGAATTCTGTCTTATGTAGCTGTGTTACCAGCTCCCCAATCAGACGAATCCCCAAAATGGTAGGCATATTGAGTCGGCGAGTTGGCCATTCTCATCCATGCAAATCAAAGGACTGCCTTCATAAGCAGGGGTTCACAACTAACTCAGAATTCAAGTCATGTCACCTATGGTCATCCTGGTGAAATGCAAGTCTCTACAATTAATGGTGTTATATAATGAGACTATTCATTTCGTGGTTTGATGTTATAAAAACCGTTTTGTATAGAACACCCCCGCTCACATGTTTCTACATGAATGATCATGATCAAATCATTTGTAGAACTTTACAACCATTGTAACATCTTTAAAGGGGGTCGTATTTTTTAGTGTCACTAGGATAAGGTACCCAACCTTATCCATCTACTACAGACCGTTTAGATTATCACTTAAACATAATCTACCTGTATGTCTCTACATACATGTTTAAGCTTCAGAAGATAGCCTTGGATGTTTGTTTATTGGTTTTGTGATTTATGCTACTAAATGTCGAATAAAATATCTCAGATTTTATTAAATAAATAAATTTCTTGTACACTACAATTACAAACTATAGGACTACGAGACTTAGGGCATTAACCCCACAAAAATAACATATCATATATATATTTCTTCTCCTTCCACTAAGTGTTTTGCAAAAAATGGGTTTATTAACATAGTAAAATCCAGCTAATTTATTTTATTAAGTCATTAATTAATTTGCTCAATATAATGCTTTTATTGATTATTTTAACAATATATGTTTATTTATTAAACTCTTTAATTAAATCAATCACTTATTGCATGCTTATAAAATATTTGCCCAATTCACCTTGTAGGTCATTTCCAGGTGGAGGTGTTCCATTTCCGTGTGATAACGGGCAGAAATGCACTTATTACAGTGCTAAGTTATTAAAACAATGAAGGTTTGCATTGATAAAATATGATAGATTGCGTCCAAAAAGCATTAAGTGTATAACATTGCGGTCGCATGCGTCCATCACATAGAAATAGTTAATTTTTGTATTTTTATGCAGAATATGCGTTGACGCAGGGCGAAAAGCGTGATCACAAGAAATCAATGGTCAAACGCAACATCACCGCAAGGCTTTACGGTGATTTGTGTTCGAAACATCTGCTAAGAAGGATTGCCACATAGAGTCACCGCAACTTGGTGGGCGCATCTAGTGAAAGGCATAATTATCAAGATGGGACAAAAAGCTGATGACGATCAAATCCGAATTAAGTTGACAAGCCGCTAACGATAACAACACATCTAGCTTTTCGATGACAAATATTCGGCGCGCATCAGCCAGAAAATTAAAGCCATCCCATCCGTGCAATCATAAGAGAGAAGCCGCCTTTCACCCCGAAGCCCTATAAACACCGAAGGCATCCTTCAGAAAAGGAGTTCGAACACTTAGAGAATTTTTCTTTAGCTTAGCTTGTTCTTAGTTTTTCTTTTATTTTAAGGCGGAAGCGAGAGAAGGAGGTTGTGCCGATAGATCATTCCGATGAGCTTGGGAGAGTGCCGGAAGCATCAAGTAGAGAGAGGGCCAGCTCCTACGGAAGCAGGAATATCTTTTGAACCGAATAGGGTTGCCAGTTGTAAGGCCTTGGGCAGCGAGGGATTGCTACCAGGCTCTATACTTTTATCTTCCATTGTTATTTTGTACTCAACTTATTTATAGAAATGGAATTTACTTATCTATATATGTTCACTCTTTAGTATTATGTATGAGTAGCTAAATCTGTTGAATGGGTTAAGAGCACTTAGCTAGATAACTGGGATCTTCATTCTATGCGTTTATCTTGTATTATATATGCTCATTCGTCCATTAGAGATACTCGGGAGGGTAGTCTAAGGACAAAATCTAGGCTTGGAAAAGTCAGGTTGAATCTAGGCTCGGGAGAGTCAGATTAGAACGCATAATCAAGAGATAGGAGCTTAGGAATAAGCACTGTTTGTTATTACCGCATCGCATGCATCCTAGAGATAGGGTATGATTGTATGCGTTCACCTTGTCTTTGCGTGCATCTTATCAATTCGCATAGGAAAAGAGTAGAGACTTAGGGATAAGCTCTATGGACACTTTTGCACTCAACACATGCGTCCTAGACTTAGGAGCACCGCAAGCATGATCGCACAGTCTGACGCATCCCCAGGTCCACTAGTTAAAGACTTTCTCAATCCATTTTTCCGCATACTCAGTGCATCTATCGCATATTCAAATTTTCTCAAATCCCTTGCATTTATTTATTTCTTACCCAACCAACAACACCAAACAACTATTTGAGTTATCGGTTATCACAAAGTCTTCGGAGAAATTACCATCGTATACTGTTTTCCAAGTCCCTGAGTTCGACCCTGAACATACTAGGAATTCAATGGGGTTACACTTGGATTCCACTAGAAAACTTGATTGCTCAATGCAGTTCCATTACCGCATTTCATCCATAATTCCACATCATAAAATAACGTATCAGTCAGCTTGAATACTCCCTCTTAGATAGAATGTTCCTAAGATAAAGGTCCCTTATAGGAAATTATTTTACAAATTTAATCTTTTAAGGGAATTTATTTTAATCCTATAAATCAAATTAAATATTAACCTATTTCTAATCTCATTAGAAATGCATTTAACATAAGTCTAGGTGAATTAATTTTAAACCATTTAAAATTAATTTGGACCTATGTTTGCATGCAAATCTTGATTATAGATTCTAATTCTAATTTTATATATACTTATAACCATTATAAAATAATGAAAAATAAATCTATAAATTTATATTTTTTGACACTGATTAAATATAAAATTTATATTAATTAATTCATGTAAGATTAAATCCCTATAAGATTATTATTATTATTCATTTTCATTTAATTAATGCATAATCAATTATTACAGATATGTTGAATATTTAATTCATTACATCACAACAAAAATATAATAATAGCTATAATATGATAATATGACCCAATCTAGTATGATGATGATGATGCATGCTTAATTTAATCACGCAACATAAAAAAAATGGGACCACTTCTTATGAACTCAATGAGAATGATTCACTCTTATCTTCCTTTCGTTTATGGTACCAAGATCTAGTCCTAGATAGGCAGACTTAATTTTAACAGCGGGTTCGGTAACAATGAAAATGGCTCATTCTTTAGTAAGATTATATGAGCAAATGCCTGAACCAAAATATATTATTGTTATGGGAGCATGTACATTATAGGAGGATGTTCAGTATCGATTCTTATAGTACTGTTCGGGGAGTTGATAAGTTAATTCCTGTTGATGTGTATTTTTGGGTTGCCCACTTAAACTCAAGGTTGTTATAGATGCTATAACAAAACTTCGTAAAAAAAATATCTCGGAAATCTATGAAGATGGAGTTAAGTCTCAAAAGGAGAATCGTGTTTTACTACCAGCCACAAATTTCATGTTGGCCCAAGTACTCATACTGAATTTTGATGAAGGATTACTCTATCAACCATCTCTACTTCAGAGAATCATCCCTCCTACAAACTCTTTTCAAATACAAAGTGTAGTTCTTTTCCTACGAATTAGTAAATTAGGCAGTATACTTTTGTACAGAATAACAAAGAACGAGTTGAATCTTCATAAATTTTCTAACGCGACACTAACTCTTTTGATATATTTCTTGCTAAAAGTATCCCCAATCCCATTGATAACGAGTGGGCCCAAATAATTCAATCGGTAGGTTGTTGAACCGTACCACATAATTTCAGCACAACAAAAGCTACAAAAAAAATAAGCAGCGATACTATTCGAAATGAGTGTTTCAATGTTTCCCATACGTAATCCTTTGTATAGACGTTGGGGCGGCACGAACGCTAAGATGGAACAGACCCACTAAATATGCCTAATGTACCTATCTGCAAATATGATGCGAGGCTATTCCGCCTGAAACAAAACAATCAAACCCTCAATACCCCACGCAGGATTTACAGCTTTATACCCTTTCGGTTATCCATAAGGATCGGATACCCATCTATACAATCCGATTACATGAATGCACAAAACCAAAGCAACCCGACCCTGAGAGAAATAAATGAATTCAAAATCTTCGAAAATCCAAGAAGGTTTCATCGTTCATCACCAAAATATTTTTAGATCCTAATACACCTAATGCCAAATAGCTGCTAAGAAGCACAATCAAGAAAACACTAATATGCTCCGGCCACACCTTCATAACTCCCAAATACCTTGATTAATAATCACAGTTCATATGTTGATATGATTGCATCACGATGCCTAAGTACACACTTTAATCGATTGAGTGTAGCGAGTAGTTGAATCATAGTCTCTTACCATAAAATGGTGTATGTGCAGCAATAACTATGAGAATCCACCAATCGACATGTGATGGTGAACAATGACAGTGTGTACATGATAACATCCACTTCTAAAGCGTATTTTAATGCCAGAAAGGTGTGGTATGATGACCCTTACATAAGGATTATATTGCCCCCAATTTTTTATGAAATATAAGACGCTTTTAAATAATACGAAATAATCTTCACTTCGACTCAAGTTCTTCAAATACATTTGTACGTTTATTATAGATAGAATAATAATTGAAGTCTCATTCATCTTATTATATTGATTTGAAATATATATATATATATATATATATAAATATATATAGACAATTAGAGATTTGGTGAGATTATCAAATTTATTAGATACTTATTTTGGATGAGCCGAGCTAATAGGATGAACTAATTGTTTATATGTTAGCACCAGAAGCAAAAACCCATAATTCTTCTAGAGAATCTCCTAATTGAAAACTAGAAGAGATTCTATAACAAGAAAGAATTCAGTTCAGATGTGGGATACCTTATCTAGAAGTTTTAGCAACTTAATCGTGTATGATGGAATCATCAAAGATTTGACATTAGTTTGATTAAGTTAAAACCTCTTTTTTTAATTCTATGAATCCTTAATTCTCGGAATCATATTACTATTATATGATATATTCCCATCAAATATATATAATTAAATTGGTTTGCAAAATCTTATAAATAAAAACTATTATTAAATCAAGAAAATTTACACCTTAAATTCTTATTGAAAAATAAAAATAAGATTTATTGGAAACGCTCAATCCCTATTCTTTTCCCTTTAATTAAATTTAAAATTTGAAAGATAAAGAGTTTTTTTTTATCCACGATAATATTTTTGTAAAAAAATTCACATTCAATCGAAAATTTTCATTATTGGTTGGCCATATGTTTCACATGTTTCTTGCGATTCATGGGATCATCAAATGATACAAGTCTTGGTTAAGAATCTATAACGCACTAGACACCCCTTGTTTGGCGTTCCTTTACTCTGATAATATATAGGGCGAACAATGTGATATTTACACTGGTAAATCCTTAACCTTCGCCCTCTTACTAAGACTAGAATTTTTTGTAATTAATGGCCAATACCAGGTATATAAGCAATGATTTCAAATCCCAAGGTTAAGCGTATTCTGACAAATTTTACATAAGGCAGAGTTTGTTTTTTTTGGGGTGAGTAATGGAAAAGTTTGAATAGATAAGTTTATCTTACTAACTTGACATATAATACGTGAGATTTCACCTCATACGGCTCATAAACTTTCTCACTTGTTCCTATGATAAGTCATTCTTTCGAAGTCATTGGATCTTTTCCTCGTTCGAGAATCTCCTCCTTCTTCATTCCGTCCCGATGAGTGACAGGGACCAATTTAGTCACGTTTTCATCTCATTTAGATTCTTGGGCTCTTCTACGTTATTTTATTTACTTTTTTCCTTTTTTTTTCTTTATTCCCTTCTATCATTCTCTTAAGTCGCCATAGGTTTGATCCGGTAGAATCTGTTCCATTTTTTCAATTGAGTGAAAGGTACAAAATAAATCACATTGTTTTTTCGATCAAAAGTACAATGTGAAATCTTCTTTCTTTTCCTCTTTCTCTATCCGTATCCCGTGGGTTACGTGCTTGAATCAATAGAGAACCTAGTGTATTTACATATCTCCATTAGAAGTTCCTATTTGGAACTACTTTATTCTTACATAGGACATTTTTTTTTATATAAAGTACATTCTCTAATGTATCTTTGTATCATTTATCCGAACAAAAAATACCAAAAAAAATTGAACGATCTAGATTAGATTAAAATGGATAATAATGAAATTCCTTGAATTGGTTCTTCACGGAGAAATTATCCTTTATTTGATTTGACTGATGCGGACAACAAAACAATTATAACAAATATCGAAATATCTAAATTTCTAATTAATACTAGCTAAATATAATAGTTATATATTTATACAAAATATTCATATTTGAAAATATTTATCAAAGAGTTGATAATTAAAAAAAAAAAAATAGAGTTTTCTTATTTGAAACGCCTCGTGATCTTCAACCAATTTCGGGCTTCAATATAATTTACCAGGAGTAACTGCTATACCTTGTTTCCAATACTCAGTAGGCTTGATTGAACAAAGCCTCCACAAATTTAGAATCTTCTTGTTAGAATGGCCCTATGATTGGATAATACACATGTTTATTCTAAGGTGGGATTTTAAATATATTATGACATACAATATGCAACATATAAATCATATATAATATAAACATACATCTCATGCACATTCAATTATATAAAAGACATAAATAGACTGATAGTGGCATCCTATAAAATAATTAATTAATATATATATATTAATTTAATTATAAACAAATAAAATCTAAAATCCTAGATTTAAAAAAAATAAAAAAAATAGAAAAAAATATAAAAGAAAAAACTCTTTTGTTGACAGTGACGAAAAAAAACCAGAGCTCAAAACACATCAACCGTTCAAATGAGTACCTATGTGTCCTAAAATACTGACCAAATTTCAGCACGGAACGATGATTAGAACTCCGACTATCTACAAATTTGTAAAAGTTGTCCCTAAAAATTAAACTTTGCTGCATAAGTTTCTCTCATATTTTTTTTTCACCTTTGTTTCTCACAAACCACCACAACGACACAAATTACAGACTCGATTTTAAATGTAAAAAATGCCCAAAAACACAATGTCCCTTACATTGATCAAATCAAGTTAAAATAAGTCATATATCGAAAACATTTAATAAGCCAAAAATACCCAATATGAATTATTGCCCGTAACCCCATGAAAATTACACCACAACATCTCCATTTTATTTTTTTTTTTTCCAAAACCAGAAATCAAAATTGCAAAGATTGGCTTTTGATACCACTCTCAACCATTAAATAAAAAATTCCATCGGGCCATTTAAGGGTACCTATAATGTTTCTATGATTCTCATAATAGCGCATTTGGAGAATATACACTCCCTAAATATTGATTAGCATACCATATTGTCAAATTAAACATGATACAAGACCGATTTCCTATATTCACTTATCTGACGACCGAACTATTTCATCTCCCATTGCCCTTAAGCGAGGGGATGTATAGTATCAAATATATGCATTGAGTGGTAATACAATGTCACACCAAGAAGGATGTACAATATCAATACAAATATAAACTAGGAATTTAATACACCCAACAACATCTTTCACTTGCCCTATATTAGATGACTCATATCTCGTAGACCCATGCTCTCCGTGTCCCTAAAAAACTCTTAACCGTGAGAGAATTTATAAACGGATCAACAATGTTGTGCTCCGACGGTAATCTGTGTGACAGTTACATCTCCCCGTTGCATAATCTCCTGATAGAGATGTTACTTGTGTTCAATGTGCTTTTCTTGTTTGTGACTATAAAGCTCCTTGGAGTATTTGCCATTGCACTATATTAATCACATAAAGGGTGACGGAACAATGTCATTGTTTGGAACAACTTCCAAATCTGCCAAAAAAATGTTTTGAGCCATACAACTTCCTTAGCTACATATTCTGTCTTCAATCTGATAGAATCTGCAACGCATCCTTACTTGATGCTATACCATACTATAGCTCCTCTATTCAGAGTGAACATTGATCCAGATATGGATTTCCTAAATTCTTCTTAGTTCTAAAAATCATAGTCAATATATTCTTTAAAGATCAAAGGATCAAATCCTTGGCATCATACACAAGTATATAGTTTCTCGTTCTCCTAAGATACTTGAGAATAAATTTAACCGTTGATAATGATCTAATCCTGGATTAGACTGATATTTACTGACCACTCCCACTGCCATAGCAAAATATCTTGTTTAGTATACAGCATTGACATTCATAGATACTATCGCAGATGCATAAGGAATATGTCTCATCTCCACAATCTCCTGAGGTGTCTTAGGACACGGTCTTGAGACAGAATAATTCCATGCCTAAAAGGTTATAAACCTTTCTTGAAAATTTGCATCGAATACTTGAACAAGCATTTTTTCAAAATATGATGCATAAGGACACTAGCATTTTGTTCTTTTGATCCCTTATGATTTGTCAAAATTGATGCATCAAATTCTGCATCGAATTACTTGACAAAGTTTTGTCAAATCACCAAAATCTTTCTATTGGAATTGAGACTACTAACCATTCCTTTAATTTTTGGTTAGAAATCTTATTATCATTCCTAATGAGTAGGATATCATCCACATACAACATCAAGAATGCTACAGAACCAGTTTAAGATCTTCTTCTAATAAACAAAAAAAAAAAAAAAAACAAAAAAAAAAAAAAAAAAAAAAAGTTCATAACATTTTGATTAAAGCCCATAGGTTTTTTGATCGTCAGGATCAATACCTATATTTCCAAGATTGAGATGCTTGTTTTAATCCACAGATGGACCAATTTAGCTTGCAAACTTTTTTCTCTTGACCTTGTACTATGAATCCTTCTGATTGAGTCATATAGATTATCTTTTCAAGATTACCATTCAAATAGGCAGTCTTAACGTCCATTTTCCATATCTCATAGTCATAATATGTTGCAATAGACAAAAGAATCCAAATAGATTTTATCATAGGAACAGGTGAGAAAGTTTCTTCATAGTTCACCCCCTCAACCTGGATATAACCCTTTGTTATTAATATAGCCTTGAAGGTTTTCACCTTTTCATCTACACCTCTTTTCCTCTTGGAGATCCACTTGCAACCTATAGTTTTTACCCCATCAGGTAGGTCTACAAGTTCCCAAACAGAATTAAAGTACATAGACTCCATTTCCAGATTCATGGCCTTAATCCATTCATCCTTGTTAGCATCTTCCATTTCCTTCTTGTAAGACAATGGATCCTTAATGTTATCATCTTGTATGATATTTTGAGTTTCAGTTAAAACCAAATAGCGAGTGAGTTGAGTTCTAACCTTCCCACTATGTCGAGTCTCCCTCAACTCTTGAGCAGGATGTGCTTGACTTGATGAAACAATATCAACAACTCTTGTTGAATTGTTTCCTCCTTTAACAACTCTTATTGAAGTTTCAATAGTGTCTTTAGTGAGTTTATTTAATACAATCATACTTCGTGATTTATTCTCTCTAATGTGGTCTTCCTTCAAAAGAGTTGCATTTATCGATACAAATACCTTATTTTCTTTTGGATAGAAAAATAGACCACCTCTCGTTTCTTTGGAATAGTCTACAAATAGGCATAATTTTGAACGCGATTCCAATTTTCTTTGGGTTTGCCACAAGCACGTGTGTTAGACACCTCCAAATCCTGAAATTTCGCAAACTACTTTTACGACCTCTCCATGTCACACCTCCTCCCAGACTACTCTCTTAGCCTAGGCATGGACATGACTGCAGCAGTTATCAACCCTTTTGTGACACTTACTGCCTACTAAACTTACTTAAGTAATCTGATAACAATATACAATTTCAAACAAAGTTGTCTACCACTATGGCCAAACAAACATCAAACATTAAACATAAAACGTTTATAGGATTTACAACATAAGTCTCATGAGTCCCAACTTCCAAACTTAGTCCCTATATGCAACGACAACATGTGTACAAATATTTACATTAACCACCTAACTGATAGGTCATTAGAATCCCTGACTTTACGTGGCAGAGCAAGAGCAAAGTTATCTTCGGGAGATTTGACCACCACCTGGGGAAAGAAAACATTTAAAAACAGGGTGAGCTACTAGCCCAGTGAGTGACTTAATAAGGAAATATAAGTTCTCATGCTTAAGCCTCAATAAAGAAATCATACTAAAACATAAGTCTTTACAGCAACCTTGTACTGAAATGTAAACTTTCCAAGCACTAAACATGTAAAGTTGTTATTAGCATCCATTTGGAAAACATGAACTCATAGTTTGCTTGGAAAACTTCTTTGTAAAATAGCTAACATGAGAATAATCTTTCTTAAAATCATGGAATATTTAAAATCATTACAAATACTTAGCCACTCACAACTTTAGGGCTACTTCTTAAAGGTTGATATGCTTCTAGCAATGGTGTCAATCCTGTGGATACAACAACATACATTTAGCTACTAGCAATGGTCTCTCTTTTGAGACTAACTCTTAATTGTTTAGCCTTCCCTAGAAGACTTTCAATCAAACGCATCCTTGTCTATAGGTCAAGCACTTAGAAATTTCCTTGAGGTTTAGGTTCTTGCTATGCGGACAACACACTTCACCAACACATTCCCATAATGCAACCAATACTTGCTCTAACTGTTCCTTCACCTGCACATGGTCATTCACATAAACATCTATGCATCCTAGTCTTCAATGCATGCCTTCTCAGCCCAAACATAAGGTTAAACGCATAGGAGTGCTCAACCTTGCGTCTGCTTGTGCGCCTATTTTGAGCTACCTACTTAATCAACCCAAGCAGCTGCCTACTTGTTCACAGAATTCCAGATTCAATTTATTCCATCTGTAACTCAAATTCTAAAGCTTATCTCAAGAAACTTCATTATAAAAGCTTATTTAGAATTGTCTTAAAAGCTTACCTTAAAATTTTAGCTTAAAATTCCTTGTGGTTCGTCCTAGAGCCTCAATTCGTCATTGATGGCCTAAATTCACCCGAGAACTGAACCTCTTGTCATTTTCTTCCTTCTTCGGCCTTATTCTAGTGAGATTTTCTTCCAGCAGCTAAGCTTTTGAAACTAGACTCATAGAGCTTTCCAACGACACCAAGAACTTTCAATTTGCATAGAGGAATTGTTCAAATCGACCTCTTGAAGTTCATTCTCCTTTTTATACCACTGCCCACTATCTTTCATGAATTCTTATCATGACACCTCCTCCTCAANATCATATACATATCTTCTTCCTTCCACTAAGTGTTTTGCAAAAAATGGGTTTATTAACATAGTAAAATCCAGCTAATTTATTTTAATTAAGTCATTATTAATTTGCTCAATATAATGCTTTTATTGATTATTTTAACAATATATAGATTTTATTTATTAAACTCTTTAATAAAATCAATCACTTATTGCATGCTTATAAAATATTTGCCCAATTCACCTTGTAGGTCATTTCCCAGGTGGAGGTGTTCCATTTCCGTGTGATAACGGGTAGAAATGCACGTTATTACAGTGCTAAGTTATTAAACAATGAAGGTTTGCATTGATAAAATATGATAGATTGCGTCCAAAAAGCATTAAGTGTATAACATTGCGGTCGCATGCGTCCATCACATAGAAATAGTTAATTTTTGTATTTTTATGCAGAATATGCGTTGACGCAGGGCGAAAAGCGTGATCACAAGAAATCAATGGTCGAACGCAACATCACCGCAAGGCTTTACGGTGATTTGTGTTCGAAACATCTGCCTAAGAAGGATTGCCACATAGAGTCACCGCAACTTTGTGGGCGCATCTAGTGAAAGGCATAATTAATCACGATGGGACAAAAAGCTGATGACGATCAAATCCGAATTAAGTTGACAAGCCGCTAATGATAACAACTACATCTAGCTTTTCGATGACAAATATTCGGCGCATCAGCCAGAAAATTAAAGCCATCCCATCCGTGCAATCATAAGAGAGAAGCCGCCTTTCACCCCGAAGCCCTATAAATACCGAAGGCATCCTTCAGAAAAGGAGTTCGAACACTTAGAGAATTTTTCTTTAGCTTAGCCTTGTTCTTAGTTTTTCTTTTATTTTAAGGCGGAAGCGAGAGAAGGAGTTTGTGCCGATAGATCATTCCGATGAGCTTGGGAGAGTGTCGGAAGCATCAAGATAAGAGAGAGGGCCAGCTCCTACGGAAGCAGGAATATCTTTTGAACAGAATAGGGTTGCCAGTGTAAAGGCCTTGGGCAGCGAGGGATTGCTACCAAGCTCTATACTTTTATCTTCCATTGTTATTTTGTACTCAACTTATTTATAGAAATGGAATTTACTTATCTATATATGTTCACTCTTTAGTTATTATGTATGAGTAGCTAAATCTGTTGAATGGGTTAAGAAGCACTTAGCTAGCATAACTGGGGATCTTCATTCTATGCGTTTATCTTGTATTATATATGCTTCATTCGTCCATTAGAGATACTCGGGAGGGTAGTCTAAGGACAAAATCTAGGCTTGGAAAAGTCAGGTTAGAATCTAGGCTCGGGAGAGTCAGATTAGAACGCATAATCAAGAGATAGGAGCTTAGGAATAAGCACTGTTTGTAATTACCGCATCGCATGCATCCTAGAGATAGGGTATGATTGTATGCGTTCACCTTGTCTTTGCGTGCATCTTACATCATCGCATAGGAAAAGAGTAGAGACTTAGGGATAAGCTCTATGGACACTTTTGCACTCAACACATGCGTCCTAGACTTAGGAGCACCGCAAGCATGATCGCATAGTCTGACGCATCCCCAGGTCACGCTTGTTAAAGACTTTCTCAATCCATTTTTCCGCATACTCAGTGCATCTATCGCATATTCAAATTTTCTCAAATCCCTTGCATTTATTTATTTCATTACCGCAACCAACAACACCAAACAACTATTTGAGTTATCGGTTATCACAAAGTCTTCGAGAAATTACCATCGTATACTGTTTTCCAAGTCCCTGAGTTCGACCCTGAACATACTAGGAAATTCAATGGGGTTTACACTTGGATTCCACTGAGAAAACTTGATTGCTCAATGCAGTTCCATTACCGCATTTCATCCATAATTGCATGCATCCTATTCCACATCATAAAAAACGTATCAGTCAGCTTGAATACTCCCTCTTAGATAGAATGTTCCTAAGATAAAGGTCCCTTATAGGAAATTATTTTACAAATTTAATCTTTTAAGGGAATTTATTTTTATCCTATAAAATCAAATTAAAATATTAACCTATTTCTAATCTCATTAGAAATGCATTTAACATAAGTCTAGGTGAATTAATTTTAAACCATTTAAAATTAATTTGGACCTATGTTTGCATGCAAATCTTGATTATAGATTTAATTCTAATTTATTATACTTATAACCATTATAAAAATGAAAAATAAAATCTATAAATTTATATTTTTTTGACACTGATTAAATATAAAATTTATATTAATCTAAGTAATCCCATGCTCAATGCAAAGTTCATTTTCATTTTCATTAACAATATAAACAATTGTATTGTCACTAGTGAAATCAATTAACATGCTATCATAACTATATACCAATCTAGTATGATGCATGAGCATGCTTAATTAATCACGCAACCATAAAAAAAATGGGACCACTTCTTATGAACTCAATGAGAATGATTCACTCTTATCTTCCTTTCGTTCATGGTTCCAAGATCTAGTCCTAGATAGGCAGACTTAATTTTAACAGCGGGTTCGGTAACAATGAAAATGGCTCATTCTTTATAAGATTATATGAGCAAATGCCTGAAACAAAAATATATTATTGTTATGGGAGCATGTACAATTATAGGAGGGATGTTCAGTATCGATTCTTATAGTACTGTTCGGGGAGTTGATAAGTTAATTCCTGTTGATGTGTATTTTTTTGGTTGCCCACTTAAACTCAAGGTTGTTATAGATGCTATAACAAAAACTTCGTAAAAAAATATCTCGAGAAATCTATGAAGATGGAGTTAAGTCTCAAAAGGAGAATCATGTGTTTTACTACCAGCCACAAATTTCATGTTGCCAAGTACTATACTGGAAATTTTGAA
>NC_052356.1:60152307-60160678 GCF_009727055.1 Benincasa hispida | reverse complement strand
GGACGTATGCTATCATCAGGAACTTGGAGAATTATGCGCTCTGTCAATTGTGACAAGATTGACGGATCAATCACGTTGTCAATAAGAGGTTGACACTTGATTAAAGCCATAGGTTTTTTGATCGTAGGATCACAACCTCATATTCCAAGATTGAGATGCTTGTTTTTAATCCACAGATGGGACCAATTGTGATGTATTTGAGAGCGAAACTGTGCTTGCCTCATTGATTGACACTGCATTGCGGCTTGAATCTTGTTGACAAGAACAATGCCTCTACATGATGAGTATCGGATAAGATTAGTGCTTATTTCAAAGATTTGCAAATATCCGAGATAATAGTGAAGGCATAGGTACCTGTGACGTCCATTTCTTATATTGCCATATCTTCCATTAGATACCTACTCGAAAATGGATAATTCGCAAAATAGGCTGCAATAGATTAAGATCCAAGATTTTATATCAGATCTATACTCCACATTTACCAGGTATAGCTAAGGGGTTGGAAGTCATTGTCAAGTCATAGGTTCAACCCCATCAACACTCGGACGTATAACCCCTTTGTTAATTTAATTATAGCCCTTGAAGGTTTCAAACCTTTTCATCCTACACCTCTTTTCTCTTGGAAGGATTCCCACTCTCGGAAACGTCAGACTACTCAAGTAGCTATATATCCATAAATTACCATCAAGTTGGTCGGGGCTAAAGGCTCATAGCTATAAATAGATATCTCTCTCAAACAGGCAACTGGAAGTAGCATGGAATTCAATCAGTCTCCAGCAGAATTTATCGCACTCATCAACTCTGTGTCGGGAATTCTTATTTCCGCCTTACATCCCAGTTCAGATCCTCACACCTCTTAAATATATGACAGTGTACTGTCACTTTCCTATGCTACTGCTCTAAAGGAAGTCTAATGTATCCCCTCTCTTACTAGTTTCTCCCTATGTTAATCCGTGTATGAAGTTTCAGAGCTCTTGAAATCAAGAGCCCTTGACAACTAAGAAGGCTGTGAGATGTCAAGAGAGTCTGAGAGTGCCTCCGGCTCCATTCCTATCCTTCCCGCAACTACCAGATCGAGCCCGTGTTGCACTCGCACATCTCCAACTCTGGAAGCAGAAAAGTCTATGTGTCTATTCAGTGTGCTTGAACTTCATGAGAATACACTTTATCTACCTATTCTTCTCTCTTTTAAATTGTCTCTCTTCCTTCCCTACATTTAACAACCTCTTATTGAGGTTAATATATGTCTGATCTTGTTGTGAGATCTATATTAGGATATCAATATACAGTGAATTTTAATAGCTAGAATTATTTTATTTCTCTCCTCTTAATGTGGAGTCATCCTCATCCATAATTATGCGTATTGCCAGAATTAACATCTATTCTGCACATTTTCCTTTCTATTATGCGTCCTATAGCATTTCTTTTTTACGTGAATTCTAGACAAAATAGACCACCCTTTCGTTATCTTTGCGACATATAGTTTACAAATAGGCTAATATTTGTTGAAAACGCAGTTTTAAGATTGTGGATCATACTTTTGTCTGTTGTGATGTTTGTCATGCTCATTTAACAATAGCCATTGATGGTGGTGTTTAAAAGATACTACGGCGTAACACATAGGATACGCTTCTGAGACAACTCTTCACGCCACAAAGAATACGTGTTATATGTGACGAACTTGTGCTTCATGTCACCACCTCCTCCCAACGAGGTAGTCTGACTCTGCTTAGCCAGTAAACCTTATTGTGGCTTGTGAGATAAGTCGAAATCTGTCTCTCTTGCAGCAGTGCTCATCAAAATGCCCCTTGTCTTTAGTGAACATCTATGTCACTGTTAACAACCCTTTTGACCTTAACATACTTATAGATGTTAGAAGTTCAACATCTCTATGATAATACACACAAACTGCCCGAGATAATGAGTTACAAATTTGTGGCAATTAGACAACAGCAGTTATAGCTAAGGCACTATTGGCGCAATTTAGATTACACTTTGGCAAAATCAATTTAAAAAACAATATCTAAAAACGTGTCTAATAGTGCGAATCCTAAGTTCTTATAACGAGACACATTGATTAGTCCTTTCTGTTCTGTATATATGTAGGTGCTCAACGCCCACCTTCTCAAGAGCTACTCGAACGTGTATGAGAACTCTTACAGCAGATAATAGGCCACAACACGACCACTACATGACTTGCGAGATGCAAGAAAGATATAGATCTAATGTGAACACTCGCCACCATATAATGCTGTACGTGCAAAGATCTCTTTGGATGTTGTCATTACCCACCATTAGAGGTCTATGGATGGACGGAAATAAGTGGATAATGAGCCCATGGAAATGGTGAGAGATCACCTCCGAGCAAGCTACATTGTTTTAATCTCATATTCCGGGAGAGAGCAATAAATTGACATCTAGGGTGAGAGAGCGGAGAAGAAGTAAAGAACGCTGTTTGGAAATGAAAATATAGCTGTAGGTATGCTATATGTATACTCATCTATTACCTTGTGCACACTACTTCTAGATTGTATGTGTGCGTGTAAATGTTATTACATAATAAAATAAGCATATAGTATGAGTATTCGCATATGACTCTGATCAAAGCCAAGTTTCCTGTCACGTAATGAAAACAATGTATAAATACCATACAGAGAACATATATTCCTTCGTAAAGATAATCCGATACAGGAGGCAAACTCGTACAGTCTAAGCGTGATATTACTTATTGAATATAGCAAGTACATCTGGTCCTAAGCTACTTGAATAATAAATGCTGAAATCTGTGGATATTATGGCGTTTCTCTCATTTGAGAGTAAGAGAAAAGATAACATGAACTCGTCATTGATGTTTTATGTATCATATGTGTGAGTGGAAGAGATTGAACAGATTTTTCTCTTAATATTTTTAATAAAAGTTAATAACAGTCGAGAATAATTTTCGTGTATAAAAGATTAAATGTTATTAAAATTTAGAATAAAATTCAAAGTAACTCACAAGTGCATAAAAAGTATAAACTTCATAAGCATCTACTATCGACATTAGGGCTATACTTAAGTACTTTACAATAAAGTTGTTACTAATCGACTGATCACCTAGTGAGCACTAACTGAGTTTGAAGTAGTCACATGGTTCACTGTTGATGAGTGATACAATAATAACAACATTACACATATAGGCTGTCGTGGATTTAGCCTCCTGAGGTAGTATGTCCTCCTTATGTATGGGAATAACATGACATAGAGAATAAGTTAAGCCACCTTCTATAAACATTCAGAAAAGAGCCTCTAGTACATATGGCGAAATGCGGCTATCCTTATAGAGGATACTAATATAGGAGCTTCATAACAACATTAGGCTCTTCCTGTGGACGGTCCGTTCTCTTTTCTCCCTATGGCGAAATATAACACCTACTCTCTCCGAACACAATTGTCCTCACTAGGGAATCGCGCGAAACCAATACCTTGCTCCTAACTATTCCCTTCCCACCCTGCAACCATGGTCAGGTTCACATTATTCGCCCATCATAATTCTCTGGTGCAGGTGCTGTAAAAACGACTACTTACAATTGGCCATTTTATGCGACAACGTACCTCAGCATCGCGAGAAACACAATACGGTAAAATGGCGGTGTTTCCATAACTCTGGCAGTAAAGGAATAACTTCTGCGCTGTTCATCCGATTCCTATAGCGCGCGTATGCTCCTCTCGTTCGAGACCTCTTCTTCTGGAATAGGAGGAACTACCGGTACACTAAATTCATACCTCAACTTAGTGCCTAGCTCTGCCTAGTCAGTGAAGATGTCATCTAGGCATGCTTTAGCTAAACATTATTTACTTTCTCTTACTTGTTTAACACCCAGTTGAATTTCCTATGTATAACTCGTTAGTGTCTTCTAATTCCATGTCATGCTAATACTCAAATACCTTATAAAGCTTGTAGTGCTGCAAAGATTACTTAATATAGAAAAAACATTCCATGTGTATGTAGATATGAGTCATATATATAATAACGGCTTACCTTTAAAATTTTAGCTTAAAAATTCCTTGTGGTTCTATAACAAAAATACGCACTAGAAGGAAAAGACTGTGCCAAGTTGCGTGTAAATTCGCACGATGTCCATGAACAATAATCTCTCAACAATTACTTAAGATTTAGTGGGATCGTGAAATACTCTATGGTAGTGAATCGACTTGGGCTATTCGAGATAGCAATTGTGTTACTATTCAACCTTCTTGTCACGACTCGTATAATAAAGATGATTGAAGGAATTTATCAAATAACCAGAAGACGAAGAGTTGACAGTGCCTGTTTTAAGAACCCTAGACATCAATAAGTGCTTGTACGGTGTGAAATTCAATCTCATCGCCAAGAGACCTATTCATGGAGTTATGCAATTAGAAATGGAGACGAAGTGTATCACAAGAAAGCCACTCACTCTTTCGTGAAAGTCCTCACAGTGCTCTCTGCGTCTCTGTTCTATACCACTGCCCATTCTGGTTAGACTATTTCGACCTATGCAAGATTTGTAGAGCTCTCAATAATATGAGCCAGCACCGGATCTGTAACACGCGACTCTTCTTCCACAAATTGGAGGACTCACCTACACTCACTCTCGAGGACTTTCTGTCTGCATTATAGCTGAGATCTTCCTGCCCGATCTTTCTTCTAATCGGTAGTTTTATGAATTGATTACTTTCCACGACTCCACTCACCATCGCTTTCAGTAGCGCTCCAGGTCTCTCTCATCTAGCTCGAATTTACTAACACAACAACTATACATAAGAATATTCTATGCGCGCGGCAAGCTAACTCACATATCACACAAGTTATGTCCTCTTTGTTCTCACGTTTGCACCAAATATTCTGCTCTTGGGGACGCTTGTCACTTATCATTAGACCATTCATCAACTCTCTTATGGCAACTCTCTTAGCCTCTGTTCCCCTACTTATGAGTTGTTTACTCTGAGTGAGCAAGATACCGCGAATACTACATAGGCTGAAGTCGCTGCCAACACCTGCCAAGTTTGCACATCGCATAACCAATCCCAAAACCCTTCAACACCTAAGGCTTGTTTTGTCGCGTGCCCCCTCTCACAATAACCTCAAATGCTATTAGACATTCGTTCATGACAAAGACTCCACTTCACTAGGATGACCATAGATAACATGACCTTAATTTTGAGTTGAGAACTCCTGCCTTTGAGGATGGTCCTTTGATTTATATGGGTGCGAGTGGCCAGATTGCCGACTTAAACCTACCACTTTGGGGATTTGTCTGATTGAGGAGCTGGGAACTCAGCTACACAAGATGGAATTCACTCCTTCCCCAAAGCAAGATTAAGTAGATAGATTACTCCCTTAAGGTCTGATTTCAGGGCTTGAACGATGTGGCGCGACATATCTTCTCATGGCCTGAGAGGTGTCCACTCATAGTAGGACTATGATGTATTGTTCATTAGAGGGATCAGTGGTACTTAAGGAGTTAGATGTAACTATAGGGGCAAAACGGTAAATTGGCCAAGCTGTACTTACAAGCATCTGTGAAGGGTTATCGTATTATTGATTAGTTATATCTGATGGACCCAGAAATATATCTGTGATGAGAAGAGTGAAGCTGTCGGTCTTTAGTGGAGTGTCCGACGGTTAACGGATGGTGGATCTTGTGACTAAAGAGTTTAGTCAGCTATACACGTACCGTTGGAGCTTCAAGCTACAGATCCATAAGGTTATCTTAGTAGCTCAATGGATTCAAGTTGAGAATCAGTTTTTGGGTTAGTTTGAAGTGTTCAAATTGACAAGAAGGAGTTTGATTATATATGATATGATTAAACTAGTTCAGTTATATATGATATAATTGACATGCTGTATGAGATACATTAATTCGAGAAAAATGATATAAATATGATTTATATCAAGTAAAGGAGGAAAGGACTATGGTTTCAAACTATAGGTTATAAATATAATATGATAAGTTAGTTATTATATTTATTTATAATTAAAACAATTACGAGATAATTGTTGGTGGTTTCTCCTTAACCGTGCGTGATAGTGGGAGGTTGTATTCAGTTTTTATAACTAAAGGATAAAATGAAAATTGTTTTCATTTTAGAGAAGAATCGTTGAACTGCTTCATATCAAGTACACTGCCTATAGTTTAGCTCACAAGAGCCTACATGATAGCTTCAAGTGTTTGTCTAAACGATCGTGTACATGCGCCATTATCTAAACGATCGTGTAGCATTTTACTAAACGATCGTGTGGCTAGCTACTTTTTCTAAATGATCGGGTAAATGATCAGATGTGTTTTACTATACAATCAAGCACAAGTCTATACGATAGACACATTTCTCTCCCACTTGCTTGGTCGTTGAACACGATTGTTGTTTCCTCCTTACCTCTACGAAATCCAATCAAGCCCACACCTCCTGGATTCTCACTCCAAGAATGCCAATGTCACTGAGTGGTGGTGTCCAAAGAGGTTACTTGTTCGTGGAGAAGTTCGTTCGTGACCAGACGATTGGGTTGACTTTCTAANATGCAAATCTTGATTATAGATTCTAATTCTAATTTTATTATACTTATAACCATTATAAAATAATGAAAAATAAAATCTATAAATTTATATTTTTTTGACACTGATTAAATATAAAATTTATATTAATCTAAGTAATCTCATGCTCAATGCAAAGTTCATTTTCATTTTCATTAAACAATATAACAATTGTATTGTCACTAGTGAAATCAATTAACATGCTATCATACTATATAACAATCTAGTATGATGCATGAGCATGCTTAATTAATCACGCAACCATAAAAAAAATGGGACCACTTCTTATGAACTCAATGAGAATGATTCACTCTTATCTTCCTTTCGTTCATGGTACCAAGATCTAGTCCTAGATAGGCAGACTTAATTTTAACAGCGGGTTCGGTAACAATGAAAATGGCTCATTCTTTAGTAAGATTATATGAGCAAATGCCTGAACCAAAATATATTATTGTTATGGGAGCATGTACAATTATAGGAGGGATGTTCAGTACCGATTCTTATAGTACTGTTCGGGGAGTTGATAAGTTAATTCCTGTTGATGTGTATTTTTTGGGTTGCCCACCTAAACTCAAGGTTGTTATAGATGCTATAACAAAACTTCGTAAAAAAATATCTCGAGAAATCTATGAAGATGGAGTTAAGTCTCAAAAGGAGAATCAGTGTTTTACTACCAACCACAAATTTCATGTTGGCCCAAGTACTCATACTGGAAATTTTGATGAAGGATTACTCTATCAACCATCATCTACTTCAGAGATCATCCCTCCTACAACTCTTTTCAAATACAAAAGTGTAGTCTTTTCCTACGAATTAGTAAATTAGGCAGTATACTTTTGTACAGAATAACAAAGAACGAGTGAATCTTCATAAATTTTCTAACGCGACACTAACTCTTTGATATATTTCTTGCTAGAAGTATCCCCAATCCCATTGATAACGAGTGGGCCCAAATAATTCAATCGGAGTAGTTGCTGAACCGTACCACATAATTTCAGCAACAACAAAAGCTACAAAAAATACAGCTGCGATACTATTCGAAATGAGTGTTTCAATGTTTCCCATACGTAATCCTTTGTATAGACGTTGGGGCGGACGAACGCTAAGATGGAATAGACCCACTAATATGCCTAATGTACCTACTGCAATATGATGCGAGGCTATTCTGCCTGAAACAAAACAATCAAACCCTTCAATACCCCACGCAGGATTTACAGCTTATACCCTTTCGGTTAATCCATAAGGATCGGATACCCATCTATACAATCCGATTACATGAAATGCACAAAAACCAAAGCAACCCGACCCTGAGAGAAATAAATGAATTCAAAAAATCTTCGAAAAATCCAAAGAAGGTTTCCTGTACGTTCATCACAAAATATTTCTAGATCCTAATACACCTAATGCCAAATAGCTGCTAAGAAGCACAATCAAGAAAACACAATATGTGCTCCGGCCACACCTTCATAACTCCAAATACCTTGATTCATAATCACAGTTCATATGTGATATGATTGCATCACGATGCCTAAGTACACACTTTAATCGATTGAGTGTAGCGAGTAGTTGAATCATAGTCTCTTACCATAAAAATGGTGTATGTGCAGCAATACCAACTATGAGAAATCCACCAATCGACATGTGATGTGTGAACAATGACAGTTGTGTACATGATAATCATCCACTTCTAAAGCGTATTTTAATGCCAGAAAGTTGGGTATGATGACCCTTACATAAGGATTATATTGCCCCCAATTTTTATGAAATATAAGACGCTTTTAAATAATACGAAACTAATCTTCACTTCGACTCAAGTT
>NC_052356.1:60138535-60145812 GCF_009727055.1 Benincasa hispida | reverse complement strand
CTTCAAATACATTTGTACGTTTTATTATAGATATAGAATAATAATTGAAGTCTCATTCATCTATATTATTGATTTGAAAATATATATATATATATATATATATATATATATATATAAGACAATTAGAGATTTGGTGAGATTATCAAATTTTTAAGATACTTTATTTTGGATGAGCCGAGCTAATAGGATGAACTAATTGTTTATATGTTAGCACCAGAAGCAAAAACCCATAATTCTTCTAGAGAATCTCCTAATTGTTCCAGAACAACTAGAAAGAGATTCTATAACAAGAAAGAATTCAGTTCAGATGTTGGATACCTATCTAGAGTTTTAGCAACTTAATCGTGTATGATGGAATCATCAAAGATTTGACATAGTTGATTAAGTTAAAACCTTCTTTTTTAATTCTATGAATCCTTAATTTCTTTTCTCGGAATCATTATTACTATTATAGAATATATCCCATCAATATATAATTAAATTGGTTTGCAAAATCTTATAAATAAAACTATTATTAAATCAAGAAAAATTTACACCTTAAATTCTTATTGAAATAAATGAATCAAATAAGATTTTTATTGGAAACGCTCAAATCCCCTATTCTTTTCCTTTAATTAAATTAAAATTGAAAGATAAAGAGTTTTTTTTATCCACGATAAATATTTTGTAAAAAAATATTACATTCAATCGAAAATTTTCATTATTGGTTGGCCATATAGTTCACATGTTTTCTTGCGATTCATATGGCATCATCAAATGATACAAGGTCTTGGATAAGAATCTATAACGCACTAGAACACCCTTGTTGGCGATCCTTTACTCTGATAATATATAGGGTTTCTCGAACCATGTGATATTTTACACTGGGTAAATCCTTAACCCTTCGCCTCTTACTAAGACTGAATTTTTTTGTTAAATTATGGCCAATACCAGGTATATAAGCATGATTTCAAATTCCCAAGTTTAAGCGTTATTCTGACAATTTTACATAAGGCAGAGTTTGGTTTTTTGGGGTGATAATGGAAAAGTTGATAGATAAGTTACTCTTACTACCACTTGACATAATCATACGTGAGATTTTCACCTCATACGGCTCATAAACTTTCTCACTTGTTCCTATGATAAGTCATTCTTTCGAAGTCATTGGGATCCTTTTCCTCGTTCGAGAATCTCCTCCATTCTTCCATTCCGTCCCGATGATACAGGGACCAATTTAGTCACGTTTTCATTCATTTAGATTCTGGGCTCTTCTACTTTTTTAATTTACTATTTCTTCCTTTTTCCTCTTTTATTCCCTTCTATCATCTTATAGTCCGCATAGTTGATCGTAAATCTGTTCCATTTTCATGATGTGAAAGTGTACAAATAAATATCACCATTGATTTTTCGATCAAAGTACAATGTGAAACTTCTTTTCTTTTCCTCTTTCTCTATCCGTATCCCTGGTACAGTGCTTGAATCAATAGAGAACCTAGTGTATTTACATATCTCCATTAGAAGAATTCCTATTTGGAACTACTTTATTTCTTACATAGGACATTTTTTTTATATAAAGTACATTCTCTAATGTATCTTTGTATCATTTATTCGAACAAAATACCAAAAAAATTGAACGATCTTAGATTAGATTAAAATGGATATAATGAAATTCCTTGATTGGTTCTTCACGGAGAAATTATCCCTTTTATTTGATTTGACTGATGCGGACAACAAACAATTATAACAAATATCGAAATATCTAAATTTCTAATTAATACTAGCTAAATATAATAGTTATATATTTATACAAAAATATTCATATTTGAAATATTTTATCAAAAGAGTTGATAATTAAAAAAAAAAAAAATAGAAGTTTCTTATTTGAAACGCCTCGTGATCTTCAACCAATTTCGGGCTTCAATATAATTACCAGGAGTAACTGCTATACCTTGTTTCCAATACTCAGTAGCTTGATTGAACAAAGCCTCCACAATTTTAGAATCTTCTTTGTAGAATGGCCTATGATTGGATAATACACATGTTTATTCTAAGGTGGATTTAAATATATATGACATACAATATGCACATATAAATCATATAATATAAACATACATCTCATGCACATTCAATTATATAAAAGACATAAATAGACTGATAGTTGGCATCCTAATAAAATAATTAAATTAATATAATAGAATTATATTAATTTAATTATAAACAAATAAAATCTAAAATCCTAGATTTAAAAAAAAAAAAAAATAGAAAAAAAAAAAGAAAAACTTCTTTTGTTGACAGTGACGAAAATAAAACAGACTCAAAATAACGATCCAACGTTCAAATGAGTACCTATGTGTCCTAAATATACTGACCAAATTTCAGCACGAACCGATGATTAGAACTCCGACTTATCTACAAATTTGTAAAAGTTGTCCCTAAAAAATTAAACTTGCTGCATAGTTTCTCTCTATTTTGTTAAATAAGTTTGTGGATGTGAATTAATGGTGTTTCTGGGATGGTTGCCTCTAGTTATTGAGTTCTTTTACATTCAAAGTTAATTGTAAGGGCCCCTGTGTTTTTAGGCGTATTAACTTGCTATCGAGTATGTAATTCAAAGTGGCAAGGTTGACGCGTGTGCACTAAACGATCGTGTAGCTCAGCAAGCTTCATCGCTTAGTCACTGACTACACGATCACGTAGTAAAAATTACTTAAGCGCTTGCTCTATGATCGTCTAGACGATCGTGCTTCACAGCACCATAGTAGTCTAAATGATCGTTTAGACTTGTGCATTTAAAATTAGTGCACTAAACGATTGAGCGCCTCATGCTTCATTGCATTGTAAATGGTACTCGATCGTTCCTAAGCGATCGTGGATACTTGGCCAGTTTACTAAACGATCAAGGGAGGCTTTGTCTGAGCGGTTCAAGACCCGGTTCACCTGTAAATTAATTTGCTTGATGGATTTATGTAATAGATAAAATTCTTTTTCGATTTTTTTAGGCTAAATCATCCCGATCCATTAGTCTTTGGTGAATATATATAATATGTGGGCTTTATTATATGTCATATGATATGTCATATAGTTGAAATCTCACCTTAGGTTATGTATTGGTCATGCATCATCTCTATATTGTAAGTGTTATGATATATTAGTTTGCGTGATTTAAATTAATAAGAGCATGTTCATATATCATATAATATAAGAGTTATATTTATGCATGCATTAAGCATAGACATGCATCATCTTTATATTATAAGTGTTATAGTATAAGGGTGTATGGAAGCATGTTTGCTTAGTTCATACCAAGTATATAAGAGTTATATATAGTAATGAATGGATATTGCATAAAGCATGACACATAGGTTAAATTTATAAGACTTATAAATACCTAGTTATGCATAACAATATGAATGGGTTATGGTTGTATCTTTTATAAGTGTTATAAGGGAAATTAGAAATAAAATCAATAAGAAAGACATGCATGCGAACTTAGGTTTGAATCATGATTTTAAAATAGTTTTAAAACTTGGTGGAGATAGACCTGAGATCATGGTTCTAATGAGATTAGCAACTTAAGGTTTAATCTTTTAATCAGTTTAATAGGATTAAATTGACTAATAAAAGATTAAAAGTGTAGCAAATCTATCTATAAGGGATCTTTTGTTTAAGGCAGGTTCTGTTTAAGCTGGGTACTTAAGCTGACGAAAACAGAACACTCCTACCTGGGAACCTACCTAAAAAGGTGAATTAGATAGATTTGATGCATGCATGCACATTTGAGGATAGTCTGTTAAAGAGTTTAATGGGACTTGACTTGAACTTATTTAATTTCAAAAACAATAGTTGTTTTTTAGCAAATTAAATTGATTTAGATAAAATCAGTAGCTGGATTGTCTAAGTTAATGAACCCCTAAGTAGAACATTCAGTGGGAGGTACTTGGGGTAAATGATACTTCACTTAAACCTCTTCACGTTTCTCCCTTTATGTTCATACTGTGAGATCTATCCTCGGTCTTNACTTATTTTCCTTTTTTTCTTTTTTTTATTCCCTTCTATCATTCTTTAAGTCCCATAGGTTTGATCCGGTAGAATCTATTCCATTTTTTCATTGAGTGAAAGGTACAAAATAAATCACATTGATTTTTCGATCAAAAGTACAATGTGAAATCTTCTTTCTTTTCCTCTTTCTCTATCCCTATCCCGTGGGTACAGTGCTTGAATCAATAGAGAACCTAGTGTATTTACATATCTCCATTAGAAGTTCCTATTTGGAACTACTTTATTTCTTACATAGGACATTTTTTTTATATAAAATACATTCTCTAATGTATCTTTGTATCATTTATCCGAACAAAATACCAAAAAAATTGAACGATCTTAGATTAGATTAAAATGGATATAATGAAATTCCTTGATTGGTTCTTCACGGAGAAATTATCCCTTTTATTTGATTTGACTGATGCGGACAACAAACAATTATAACAAATATCGAAATATCTAAATTTCTAATTAATACTAGCTAAATATAATAGTTATATATTTATACAAAATATTCATATTTGAAAATATTTATCAAAAGAGTTAATAATTAAAAAAAAATAGAGTTTTCTTATTTGAAACGCCTCGTGATCTTCAACCAATTTCGGGCTTCAATATAATTACCAGGAGTAACTGCTATACCTTGTTTCCAATACTCAGTAGCTTGATTGAACAAAGCCTCCACAATTTTAGAATCTTCTTGTAGAATGGCCTATGATTGGATAATACACATGTTTATTCTAAGGTGGGATTTTAAATATATATGACATACAATATGCAACATATAAATCATATAATATAAACATACATCTCATGCACATTCAATTATATAAAAGACATAAATAGACTGATAGTTGGCATCCTAATAAAATAATTAAATTAATATAATAGAATTATATTAATTTAATTATAAACAAATAAAATCTAAAATCCTAAATTTAAAAAAAATCTAAAAAAATAGAAAAAAATAAAAGAAAAACTTCTTTTGTTTGACAGTGACGGCAAATAAACCAGAGCTCAAAATAACGATCCAACCGTTCAAAATGAGTACCTATGTGTCCTAAATATACTGACCAAATTTCAGCACGAACCGATGATTAGAACTCCGACTATCTACAAATTTGTAAAAGTTGTCCCTAAAAAATTAAACTTTGCTGCATAGTTTCTCTCTATTTTTTTTTAAGGTGAAAACCCTTCAAGGCTATATTAATAACAAAGGGTTATATCCAGGTTGAGGGGTGAACTATGAAGAAACTTTCTCACCTGTTCCTATGATAAAATCTATCTGGATTCTTTTGTCTATTGCAACATATTATGACTATAGAGATATGAAAATGGACGTTAAGACTGCCTATTTGAATGGTAATCTTGAAAAAGATAATCTATATGACTCAATCAGAAGGATTCATAGATACAAGGTCAAGAGAAAAAAGTTTGCAAGCTAAATTGGTCCATCTGTGGATTAAAACAAGCATCTCAATCTTGGAATATGAGGTTTGATCCTACGATCAAAACCTATGGCTTTAATCAAAATGTTTATGAACCTTGTTTTTACAAGAAGATCATTAACGGTTCTGTAGCATTCTTGATGTTGTATGTGGATGATATCCTACTCATTAGGAATGATATAAGATTTCTAACCAAAATTAAGGAATGGTTAGTAGCTCAATTCCAAATGAAAGATTTTGGTGAATTTGACAAAATTCTTGTCAAGTATTCGATGCAGAATTTGATGCATCATATTTTGACAAATCATAAGGGATCATAAGAACAAAATGCTAGTGTCTTATGCATCATATTTTGAAAAAATGCTTGTCAAGTATTCGATGCAAAATTTCAAGAAAGGTTTTATAACCTTTTAGGCATGGAATTATTTCTGTCTCAAGAACCGTGTCCTAAGACACCTCAGGAGATTGTGGAGATGAGACATATTCCTTATGCATCTGCGATAGTAGTCTTATGAATGTCATGCTGTATACTAACAAGATATTTGCTATGCAGTGGGAGTGGTCAGTAAATATCAGTCTAATCCAGGATTAGATCATTATCAACGGTTAAATTTATTCTCAAGTATCTTAGGAGAACGAGAAACTATATACTTGTGTATGATGCCAAGGATTTGATCCTTTGATCTTTAAAGGATATATTGACTATGATTTTTAAACTAAGAAGAATTCTAGGAAATCCATATTCTGGATCAATGTTCACTCTGAATAGAGGAGCTATAGTATGGATAGCATCAAGTAAAGGATGCGTTGCAGATTCTACAATTGAGACAGAATATGTAGCTAAGGAAGTTGTATGGCTCAAACATTTTTTGGCAGATTTGGAAGTTGTTCCAAACATGACATTGTCCTCACCCTTTATTGTGATAATAGTAGTGCAATGGCAAACTCCAAGGAGCTTTATAGTCACAAACAAGGAAAGCACATTGAACACAAGTATCATCTCATTAGGGAGATTATGCAACGGGGAATGTAACTGTCACACAGATTACCTCGGAGCACAACATTGTTGATCCGTTTATAAATTCTCTCACGGTTAAAGTTTTTTAGGGTCACTAGGAGAGCATGGGTCTACGAGATATGAGTCATCTAATATAGGGCAAGTGAAAGATGTTGTTGGGTGTATTATATTCCCTAGTTTATGTATTGTATTTGATATTGTACATCCTACTTATGGTATTTGACATTGTATATTCCACTCAATGCATTATATTTGATACTATACATCCCACTCGCTTTAGGGCAAGTGGGAGATGAATAGTTCGATCGTCAGATATAGTACCTAATGAAATATAGGGAAATCGGTCTTGTATCATGTTTATTTGACAATATGTGTATGCTAAATCAAATATCTAATTAAAGTATAGGGTGTATATTCTCCAAATGCGCTATTTAGAGAATCATAGAAACATTATAGGTACCCTTTGTAAATGGCCCGATGGAATTTCAATGTTATTTAATTAATGGTTGAGAGAAAAAAAACTGGTATCAAAGCCAATTCTTGCAATTTTGATTTCTGGTTTTTAGAAAAAAAAAAAAAAATGAGAACATGGTGGATGCTTTTGTGTACTATTTTCATGGGATGAGTACTGCAAATTTCATTTGGGTATTTTTGGCTTATTAAATGTTTTCGATATAGACTTATTTTACTTGATTTGATCATGTAAGGGACCATTGTTTTTGGGCATTTTTACATTAAATCGAGTCTGTAAGTTTGTGTCGTTCGTGACAAAAGGTTGCTGAGAAACAAAGGTG
>NC_052356.1:60126501-60131275 GCF_009727055.1 Benincasa hispida | reverse complement strand
TGAAAACAGTGCAATAGGGAAGGCTTCTGGAAATGGAGTGCAGAATTATGCTAACCTGGCTGCCTCTCGTCAATTTGTTTGACCCCTATTCATTCTCCGCCACATTGAAGTGGACCTCATATTCAGCACATATGTTCACTCGAGTTAAAGCATGCATTTAAACTTCCGAGTCTTTTGAGACATAGTGCACAGACGTCCATTGTTCTGTCCACAGATTCCCATACGGACTCCCGAGAGTGATCTTCAACAGCACTGGAGACCACAGTGCTTTCATAGCTCGTTTTCTTTGCAGGCCTAATATATTAACTGGCGCTATTAATAACTAGTCACCAAATGATATAAGCTCGGGGCCGTCCACATTTGCCCGCGCTGTTCCAAAATTGTCTCTATACAGGCCTTTTAATAATTGAAACCGAAGAAATCAAATTTCGAGATTAGAGCGTATTTGAGTTAGTGGAATATGGAGGAGATTCCTTCGTAAAGGACATGTAACCTAATAGGGTCACATTCGTATTGATTAAATATTTTAAGTGATCGGGTGTGTTTTCCAACTACGCAGTAATTTGCCAGTGAATTTTGTTTAGTGTTACCTTACAAAGGTCAGGCTAATGTGGTGCCTGTAGCCGAATTTTGTACTACAACGATATTTGCTTGAAAAATTTTAATGTGACCCACCAAACTTAAATGAGTTCTACCTAACTAATATACCACTCTCTAACACGCACCACACGTTTTAGCAAAATTTAGTCTCCAATTTGTAAGATCAATATCTATTTCGCACATGAGGTGCCCCCAGCAAGGACAGGACAAATGTTCACGGTGCAGTAGAAGAGAGTGATCAGAATATGCCCTTTTCACACCTAGTGATGAAGAATTCACCCATCGAATCAAACACCATTATTCGCCCAAGTAAAGCGCAACTCTTGCCTAAACTGACCAACACATTTAACAGTCTAGCCATTTTTCGGTCTAAACTCTAGAACTTATTATACTTCTATTAACCCCCAAAGTATACCGCTCCGTAAGTGTAACCCTCATTTCGCTCATTTAGAAGTCCACACCTCTAACTTCCGTATAAAATGTACCATCCACGTAGGAGAAGAGACCACAAACGAGATTAGGAAGTTATACAACAGATGAACAATAGAGCGTACTTATCCCAATTTCATCACAGTCCTATAGCGATTTTCAGATTATTAACAAGAGTTGTGACATAAACGCCATTACTACATTATTTTAGTTCTCGTGCACTACACTCATAAGTGCACGTACTCGTAGAAGCGCAATGCCACAGAAACAGTTATCACAAACCATATTTAAATGAAGATAAGAGACCATTGGATTTAGGTTATTAGTGCCTTTCTCGCACATCCCACTCCCACGATTACTTAATGAGACTAGTTTTTCCTTTCACAATATCTCCAACATTCCCTTCGGTATTAGACTCACATACCCACAATGAGCCATCCTTTAGAGGGACACTATCTCAGTAACGCGATACTAAACAAAGTTGACTATACCCTTAAAACTCTCCTCAACGAGTTGCAAACATTCCAATCCTTGCTGAAAAGTAAGGAGAAGAAGATTGGTTAGGCAAATGTTGCTTCATCATCAAAGAAGTTCCATAAAGGTTCGACCTCAGAAACTAAGTCTACACCTTCTACTTCTAACACTTCCAAGTGGAAGAAGAAGAAGGGTGGTAAGGGGAAGGGGAAGACATCTGCTAACCCACAGCCTGTAGCCCAGCGGGTAGGCGACCAGCGCCGGTTGACAAGGGAAAGTGTTTCTATTGCAACCAGGATGGGCACTAGAAGTGGGACTGTCCTCATTGGATAAAGGGGAAGAAGAAGGTTAAGGCCAAGGAAAAACAAGGTAAATATGATTTACTAGTTTTGGAAACCTGTTTAGTGAATAATGATGATTCTGCCTGGATTATTGACTCTAGGGCCACTAATCATGTTTGTTCTTCTTTTCAAGGGATTAGATCCTAGCGACAGCTTGTGGCTGGAGAGATGACGATGCGAGTATGCACTGGGCATGTCGTCTCATTGTGGCAGTGGGATGACTCCAGTTGACTTTACAGAAGAAGTTTATCATTTTGAATGATATCTATGTAGTTTCCAAATTAAAGCAGAACTTAATTTCTGTAAAGTGTCTGATACAATGTAATTATACTCCTCATTTTAATTTGAATAAAGTGTTTATTCATAAAGATGGTGTTGAGATTTGTTCAGCAAACCTGGAAAACAACTTGCATGTGCTAAGGTCATTAGCAACAAGTTCCTCCATAACATAGAGATGTTTAAAACTGTCGTAACTCAAAATAAACGACAAAAAGTTTCTCCAAAAGAAAATATCTAACTTTGGCACCTTTGATTAGGGCATCAATCTCAATAGGATTGAGAGGTGGTGAAGAATGAATTTCTAAGTGAGTTAGAGAAAAATTCTTTTTCGGTTTGCGAATCTTGCCTTAAAATTCCCTTTACTGGAAAAATTTATCGAGCTAAAGAGCCTCTAGAGTTATTGCATTCAGACCTTTATGGTTCGATAAATGTGCGAGCTAGGGGAAGCTATGAGTCTTTCATCACTTTTACTGAGGATTACTCTCGATATGGGTATGCTTATTTGATGCAACGGAAGTCTGAATCCTTTGAAAACTTTAGAGAGATCAAAGCTGAAGTTGAAAATGCATTGGACAGACGAATTAACATACTTCGATAAGATTAGGGTGGAGAGTTTTTGGATTCAGACTTCCAGAACTATATGATAGAACATGGAATCATTTTTCAACTCTCAGCGTCAGGTACACCTCAGCAAAATGGTATAGCGGAAAGGAGAAATAGAACCTTGTTGAACATGGTTCGGTCGATGATGAGTTACGCTTCTTTATTGAACTCATTTTGGGGTTTTGCAGTGGAAACTGCAGCTTATATCCTCAACTGTGTTCCGTCCAAGAGTGTTGCGATAACACCTTTGGACTTGTAGAATGGGCATAAAGCTAGTTTGCGTCACTTCCGCATATGGGTTTCCCAGCACATGTGCTTGAGGCTAATCCAAAGAAATTGGAACCAAGTTCAAAGTTGTGTCTCTTTGTAGGCTACCCCAAAGGTACACGAGGGGGTTACATTTATGATCCTAAGGAAAACATAGTGTTTGTGTCTACAAACGCTACCTTCCTAGAGAAGGATTATATGAGGGAGCACAGTCCACGTAGTAAGATCATGTTGCGTGAACTTTCCAATGAAACTACTGAATCTTCAATAATAGTTGTTGAAGGGCCTACTTCATCAACAAGAGTTGTTGATGGAAGTTCATCTGGTAGGTCAGTTCTACCTCAAGAGTTAAGGGAACCTTGACATAGTGGGAGGGTTGCAAACCCACCTATTCGCTATATGGGTTTCACTGAAATCCTGGTTATGGTAGTCGATGACGAGGTTGAGGGTCCATTATCTTATCAGAAGGCAATGGAGGATGTGGATCAGGATGAATGGGTCAAAGCCATGGATCTCGAGATGGAGTCGATGTACATCAACTCAGTATGAGATCTTGTAGATAAACCTGATGGGGTTAAACCTATAGGTTGCAAATGGATCTACAAGAGGAAACAGGGTGCTTATGGGAAGGCGTAAACCTTCGAGGTTAGACTTGTGGCAAAGGGTTATACTCAGGTGGAGGGAGTCGACTATGAGGAGACTTTCTTGCCTGTTGCTATGTTGAAGTCTATCCGCATCCTCCAATCCACTGCTTCATATTATGACTATGAGATATGACAAATGGACGTCAAAACTACCTTTCTGAATGGTAATCTTAAGAAGGCCATTTATATGGTACAACCTAAGAGATTTATAGCCCAAGGTCAAAAGCAAAATGTTTGCAAACTGAATCGGTCCATTTATAGGCTGAAATAGGCATCTCGATCATGGAACGTTTGGTTTGATACTACGATCAAATCATACGGCTTTTACCAAAACGTTGATGAGTTTTGTGTCTACAAGAAAACCATCAACAGTTCAGTAGTTTTCCTAGTGTTGTATGTAGACAATATCCTACTCATTGGAAATGATGTAGGTCTACTAGAATCAGTTAAGAACTGGCTAGCAACCCTATTCCAAATGAAGGATTTGGGAGAGGCTCAGTTTGTTCTTGGTATTAAGATCTTTCGAGATTGGAAGAACAAAGTGCTAGGGCTGTCTCAGGCATCGTACATTGATAAGATGTTGCTTAAGTACTCGATGCAGAACTCCAAAAGGGGCCTACTGCCTTTCAAGCATGGAGTTACATTGTCTAAGGAAATGTGTCCTACGACACCTCAAGAGGTTGAGGAGACGAGATGGGTCCCCTATGCATCTGTCGTTGGCAATTTGATATATGTGATATTGTGTACTAGACTGGAGATCTTCTATGATGTGAGGATTGTGAGTAGAGATCAGTCTAATCCAAGACAGGGTCATTGGACCGCAATCAAGAATATCCTCAAGTATCTTCGAAGAACGAGGGACTACATACTCTGTATGGATCTAAGGATTTGATCCTTACTGGATACACGGACTCTGACTTTCAGACTGATAAGGATTCTCGAAAATCCACTTCAGGCTCAGTGTTCACTCTTAACGGAGGAGTTGTAATGTGGTGAAGCACTAAGTAGGGGTGTATCGCTGACTCCAAGATGAAGGCCGAGTATGTAGCGGTTTGTGAAGCTGTTAAAGAGGTCGTTTGGCTTAGGAAGTTCCTGACTGATTTGGAAGTTGTTCCAGACATGTCTAGGCCCATCACC
>NC_052356.1:60103101-60126476 GCF_009727055.1 Benincasa hispida | reverse complement strand
CACCCCTCTTATTGTGATCAATAGTGGTGCTGTGGCGAACTGCAAGGGAAGCCCAGGTAGGTCTTACATTTAGTCACATGAGCAACGATATAGAGTGATCAAGTATTACACAAATTTCATACTGCGAAGTAGTGACATTGAGGGGAACAATGAATAGTCAACGAAGTTATTTTCAAAACACTCGGAGCAATAACATCTGTTGATTCCTTCTTTCCGAAGAGATCTCAATTATCGAAACTTTTACATATTGTAATAGAGGAATCAACCTATCAGAAGCCATTGAATATTAGAGGACTACACGCAAGACCCCATATTGTACTATATAGAGGCAAAGTGGGAGGGTATTGAAATTAACTTCAAAAAAGGGTGCCTTAGTAGCTAAAACTAAAGTTTATATGTTGTTGATACTTGTTGTTAATGTACACCGAAATTCTTAATCCAACGCTTTAGGACAAGTGGGACGATTGCTCTCCGGTGCTTTGATGCCCCCTAACTCTCTTTAGTTCGGGATACAAAAAATTTTAAATTCTCTAGTTTTGAGTTAACATTCACAGGAAAATTGTATTAGAATATTACTTAGTAAATTCCACATGCTGGTGCATGTAATATATTATGAGATAAAGTATCTTAACTAACGTTATAGTAGTCTATGAAATAGTGAGATGTTTAAAATTTATTATTGCTTACCAAACAAAAAAAACCAATAACCACACGTAAGATTCCCTTAGATTATTAGTTTGTAACTTTAAACATGTATATAATGATGGAAGACATTACAAGAGTGGCATATACATGACACCTTATTAATTGTTTTGTAAATAAACAACTTAAAATGGTCTGTAGTATATGGATATAGGAAGGTAGAGACCTTATCCACTGGTGAAAGTAACTACAGATGTGTGCCCTACTTTGCCTAAGATAGTTACATTAAGTTGTGACGTGCTAAGGTCAAGAATGGTCTGAATCACTGATCATATCATGTGGAAGACGGAAATAACGACGGAAAAACATAGGGTAGTCCTATATACACCAGGATTTTTGTATACAAAACGGGAACTAAAGACGAGAGAAGATGTTATAAGTCTCGATCTCAATATAATTAGTTCCATTCATAATGACTAGAAAAATTCCTGTCTACTCAAACTGAATGATAAAACCTACTAGCGCTAACATGAACCGTAAATCACCTGAAGATAGAGTTGGGATAAAGCCGCCGCAAAACAATCTTGCCTTTGAGAAAGGCAGTTTCCTTATTTGAATTTACATAGGTATTGTGAACGATGGCCAAAGATTTCTGACTCAAACCCTAAAGCACCCACTTTAGAGGATTAAAACGTCTGATTGGGGAGTTTCTTTAAGGAAAAAAACAATCAAGCTGACACAAGATGGATTAACCACATCCTTCCCACCACAGTAAGAGGAAGTAGTATTCAGAGGTATGACTTCACACCCTTAATAGAGCTATGATTCCAGGACTTGAAAAAACGATGTAGACAGCACAACACAATCTTCTTAAAATATAACAATATAGGCCCACAGAAAGGTTGTCCACCACAAAGAGAGATACACCCAAAAAAGTAAAGAATAGATAAAGTATAGTAGAGAAACTATGATAGTAATTAGTATGGCATAATTATAAGAAAGACTAAAAATGGTACAGTATAAGAGACTGTATGAAAATGTAACTATAGGTTCGGCAAATAATTAGGATAATTATCTCAAGCTGTACTTACGAAGCATCTGTGAATTGTTATCAAAGTAACTAGTTTGAGCTGGTTATATCCGATCTCAGGATCAACAGAAATATAAAAATCTGTATGAGAAAGAGTGAAGCTTTTATTGGAACTCCTTTAGTGGAGTGGTCCGAAAGACCACAGTTTACTAACGGATGGTGGTATCTTAGTGAAGCTAAAAGTTTAAAAGTCAGCTATAAACGTAACCGTGGAAGCTTGCAAGACTAACAGGTCTAATAAAGTGTCATCTTAGGGAGCATCAAATGGATTCAAGTTGAGAATCAGTTATTTGATGGGTCAAGATTCTGAAGTGTTAAAATTGAGAGAGACAATATTGAGGTTGAGTTTATGAAATTATATATGAAATAAGAATTAAACTGGTTCAGATTATATATTGATATACAATGGTTATTAATTGATTTTTATTGATAGATAATAAGGAACCATTGATAATAATATAGATATTATATCAACTAGGTAGAAAAGGACTATGGTTTTCAACATATAGGTATATAATTATATATGATAAGTTTTCAAGATTTTAAAAATATTTATTTATTATAATAAATTTAAAAACATATATTAATGAGCAATAATTGTTGGTTATGGCTTTCTTCCTCTTTAAAACCACAGTCAAAAAGCGTAAAGATAGTGGGAAAGGTATGTATAAAGCTTTCATAACTAACAGTAAGAGATTAAATTAAAAATTGATTTATTCATTTTGGAGAACAATCGTCAAATAGAAATCTGTTCACTATCAATATTAAGTTATCTACGAGCCTATATTCGTTTAGGAACTCAATAAAGAGAGCTTCATACACGACAGCTTCAAGTGTCTGTCTAAACTATCGTGTACACACAGCCACAATTAATCTAAACAACTCGTGTAGCATTTTAATTAAATGATCGCCATGCGTCTAGCGACTATTATTCACATAAAGATCAGTAGTAACACGAATATATAAGAAAAAATCCGGTTTTACCTAAATGTAAAACAAGCACAAGCTCTCATACGATAGACAGATTACGCTACTCCATTTCCCTTGCTTGGTTGTTTGAATATGATGCGTTGTGAAATATGATGAAATAATGTGTACTATACATTCGTATATATATGGTGGATGTATGTAAGCGTTGTGCATGAAAGAGGTTAATTTCTAGGAAGAATCCATATTGTATGATAACACATACCTAGAGGTTTGACTATGGTAAGCAAAGAATCCACATTAAGAAACCCAAGGTCGAACACAAGAACTACTGTAGAATCAGTTAATGATCTGAGCGATTTAGAGTGTATCGGATTTTCTTATGCACAGTTGGAAGAAATAATACAATAGAGGTTGAAGTTATAAATTGATGGGTTGTTAATTAAGGGTAAAAAATAATTGAAGAACTATACGGCAGGACTAAATTTTTGTGAAAAAAGTGTATAAGTAAAACAGAACGACCAAAAAGTTACACAAATGAGTATAACAAGAGTGGACATCCCCCGAAGGTTGAGAAGGTATTCAGTCTACGTTCCTGAATAATGATCAAAGCAAATCGTTCTGATCTTATTCTTATGTCTATCTATTGTATTATCTATACTACTGCAATTATCATCTCCATAACGATATATTTGTAGTCCTTCTATGGTTAGGTATTCGTTTAGTCTATTGTTATGGATGCGTTATGTATGCCTATTAGGTTCATTTTTTCATTTTCCTTAATTGTCTTCTTATAATTTATTATCTTGTCTTACTTACTTTTGTCTCTATGTATTTGTATGATAAAGCGATTTAATAGACAATTACCAAACTTAATTCCATAAAGGCCTCTCCACCCTCTTAATTATGAGCAGTACTACATATATCTGACCTCTCCGTATGCAAGCCCTAGAATATTATTCTAAACACTATTCAAAGCCTAGATCTAATCCCGTCACCCTTCTACCTCGAGCCATTCAAAAAAGCATCTATAAGGTACGAATGTGATTACGTACAACAAATAAGAGTTTAGACCCGAAAGAATATAAAGAATTCGGAAGAAAACAAACATAAAATGAGAACATTTCAATGAAATAGTTATAGATGGGAGCTAGCTAGTGCCCTCTCAATGCCATATTCCGACAGTTATTAAGTTTTAAACTCATAATCGTAATGTAAAAGAGAAGTAGAAAAGAAAATGTAAGAGATGTAAATTTTAACCATTTTATAGATTAAGTATTCAAGAAATACATAATGAAGATATGGTATAAATAGGGATATGAGAGCCTGGTAAGCATATGTCATTACTAATCTCTCACCAGGTTTAAACACTAAGAAGGTTTTTCAATTTATACTACTTAGAAGACTCAATAAGAATGTTTTCTTGTGCTTCGCGCAAGAATTGGCACTCTTCGTAAAGGAGTTCCCTCCCCTCAACAACTATTCTTCCTTTAGACATACTTCTCCAAGTCCGAGCAACTACAACGCGAGGAAAACATTTATCTTTCACTTCGGCATTCTTCTTTCTTCACTTTCCTCCGCCTCTAAGTATATAAGTTAAGACTACTACTATCTATGTATATGGCAAGGAAGAACATCTAAATTCTAAATAGCGACACCCCTTTAACGAAGGTGGCCTTGTATTTATAGAGCTTCAGGGTGAAGAGCTTTTCTCTCAATGATTGCATGATGGGATGTCATTATTCTCTCTGTTGATGCGCCGATTAATTTCATCGAAAAGTTTGAGTGTACTTGCTACAATTGTCGTTAAGCGACTTGTCATACCTTAATTCGGATTCTACCTCATGCAGCTTTCCTGTCCCATCCGTGATATTAAGCTTCCTATCCTTTGATGATGTCGTCTCTATGCGCCACCTTCTCCCTTAGAGATCAGCATCCTTCTATGCGGAAGCATGCGGAATCTGGCAATAGATTGCGTCTAAGCAATCTTTTATAGTGCTCGGTAAATTATAAATCAAAGTATGCTGAATCATTGCACAATTAGAACTGAAAAATCCGTTGTCAACGCTGTAATTCCTTTGGATCGCAAACTCAGGGTGCCATAACGACCAACCAGAACTTTTTTTCACTAGTATCAGATTATACGTAAACGGGTTAGTTGCTTTTAATGTGATGGTCAGTGCCATGAGACGATCGTCAATGTTCCTACGTTACAACTCCTAATAAGCTTTTGGAATCACGGATTCACTTGCTCAAGTTAGCATTCCAATTTCTATATAAATTGTTCTAGCAGAGTCCAGGATAATAATTGTTCAGTACAAATATCCTTGCCAGCATTTGCTTTCAGATAAAGGGTCTTTTTCGTTGTATTAATTATGGATAACAAGTGGTACTTTTTCTGCCCCAACACGTAATATCAACCCAACAAACCCACATTCCACCAACGGCAAAAATAAAATCATTACATTTAATAATGACTCACCATTTCAGTGGAGATCCTTCTTTGTCTTCTCATAAGTTTATCTGAAGTAGTATGAGCTAATATACAAGGTAATTCTTCTCTAGAAGGTCAACTCCACGATTAACTCTCATATTAATTACCACGGGAGTCATCCACAAGGCATATAATGCCAGTTCAATATTTATTTATGAGGACAACATACTCCTAGTTGTAATATGTACACATTAGCCTTAGGAAGAATCTGGGGAAATTTCTTTTTCAAGAATATAAAGTCTTCATTAAAGCCGGAACGCTTCTCTCTCTTAACAAGGTGATTTATATTTCTCCACCTTTATATATTAGGAGACGTCCTCTACGAAATTCAAAGTTATTATTGTACCACTTTTAAAAAACTCACATATGGTATCTGTATATACCAACCTGGAACGAATATCTTACTAATATGATACTTTTATTTTCATGGAAAAAACAAAAACTTACTATTATTTAATGGAAGAAAGTGTTATATTCTAAATGAAAATTCTATCTCCTTGGGTAGGGTACTAAAAATAGATTCCTATTCTTTTAAATCTTTATGTCGACCATATTTGTGCTGAATGCAAATACCAAGTGCCCTATTACTGCAACATAATTCATCGTTGGATTATCGGTCCAAGTCACAGCAGGGTAGTGTGACAGATAGCCGAGCCATAGAACATCGTTAACACTAAAACCGACAAGGAAATACTCTTTCTCAGTCATAAACTTTCTATGAACCGCATTTGGGGCAGGCGATGATGTTGCGGATCATTTTATTTAATACATTGATCACTAGATTCCTACCATGTCGTTTTGGCTTGACCACCCACGTGTGTCATAACGAAACATTACCACACACTCGCACGCTCTCACACCAGGATTCCGATACATAAGCAATTATGATTTTTTATGCCTAAAAACAATAGACCAAGGGTTTGAAATAATAACCAGACAACTATTTCCAAAGCACACCTCCTAAAATTTAAAAGCAGCAATTAATATTCCTCAGGGTTCAGAGCTAAGAATGCAGATTGATTAGAATTGGCATGGCAAGAATGCCTTATTAGGAGTTTTCGATAAAAAGTTAGTATTGGAGAAGTAAAGCTGGAATAGGGAATCTAAAATTCATGAGAAACCACTTTTCTGTTTACAGAAAAACAGGTTAACCAGGATAACCTCGACACAGGGCTGGGATGACTATCGTAAGAGCTATATGCTATCATTCCATATTGAATTGAAACTGTGCCTAAAGGTCTTTCCAGAGTCTTGAATAAGATGTCTATGTTGAATGACAAAAATAGAGGCAATGTGTTTCATTTAATTTGAAATCAGGGATAAATTATAGTTGCAAATCCAAAATCAGGTTCGATGGTGACCATATATTAAACACTCAGTATACATATACTATTCAATAGATTTGTTTGCCAGCACGAACGTAAAATATATGTAGCGAGGGTTTGAATAGGGCTGATCGATCATTCTAGAACGTGTATCTCAATTATAAAAGATATGAATAGAAGATGAGATGTGAGAGTACAGATCCGGAAGGGGTAAAGGGAATGAAGCAAGTCAAGAAAAAAGAATTACAACCAAAAACACACGCAAAGTTTGCTTTGGTCGACAACTAACGAATTGATTGAAATGTATTTATCTGGTAGAGGAGTTGACATCCACTCTTAATAGCACGGTAAACGAGACACACGATTTCTTCAAAGTATGGGATTCGTGTAGTATTATAAGCATTGCAAACAGTAAAGGTATACACCGGCAAATCTTAACTTGTTAAATGCGTAAAAGTAGCCAATCCACCTCAGAACTATCAACAAAGACTCTTGAGTTACTGAAATTATGTAAGCGCCAAATTCAAGTATCTAAACAGGTTTACTTAATGTTCACTTTCAGAATTTTTTTCAATGAACAGGGAATTATTCGGAGAAAGAACTGTGCTTTGGATGGACAAACCGTATTATGATGTAATTACGAAAAGTACGAACAATGGAACTAAGAGGAGATATCAGGCTAATAGACATTAAAAAACCATTGAGACGAGTGGTAAGACAATATTAAAAACGATAAGATTGTTACGATTATTAGCGAAAAAAATTTTTCTCAACCTAGTTTTTCTTGTTAAATGCGAGTAAAAGAGGCTTTAGTTATTATATAATGTATTATAGAACGCAGAAATTAAAGTGAATCAGGTAGAGTGAGGTACATGAAACGGATCAATATTAGATAGGAAAAGGATATCTGCCATAGAGAAATTAATTGACGACCTCTAAATAGAGTTTTTCTATCGGCATGAAGCAACGCAGGGCATACACAAAAAATCGCTCAAATTTTTTTTCTTCGTATTCATTTCTAGGATTTTCCTTCAGGCTGCATACGGAGGGTATTTATTCGAACCCTGATCTAGAATTAGTCACCGTTCCCGACAGAATATATATCTTTAGTTACCATCACTAATTATGTCCCATTTTGACCTTAATTAGAAATATTTTGGTCGCACGGTCTCCCATTATAATCCTTGCATCCAACCATTTGATTATTTCTTTCTTCACGACCTCCTTCATCACAGGGTGTAGTCTGCGTTGATGTTCGATCGATCCTTTCTGATCGTCCTCGAGACGTATCCTGTGCATGCAATATGCTGGACTGATTCCTCTAATGTCTGCTAGCGTCCAGCTAATTGCTTTTATGTACTTTTTCAGGATACTCAGTAGCGCATTTTCTTGATCTTCTTGAAGTGCAGAGGAAACTATTACTGGTAGAATTTCATTTTGCCCCAGAAAAGCATACTTTAGGTGATTTGGCAAGGTTTTCAACTCTACTGTCGGTGGTTGTTCCAAGGATGGTTTCTGTGTTTTTCTTTCTTCATTCATTGTCAGCTTTTCTTCTTTGGTAGATACTTCCGCAATCGCATTACAAGTTGCTATGGATGTGGTCGCATCCTCTCTTTCATCTTCATCTTCATACTTTTTTTCTTCATATAAACTGGGTTCATCATCGGATTCAGTGAGGTCTTCTACTTCCGGATATTTTATGGCTCTGATAATATCAAACCTAATCTTCTGTCTGTTCACGCTCAGTGTGATTTCTCCCTTGTACACATCAATCTAAGCGCGACCAGTGGATAAAAATGGTCATCTCAGAATGGTGGGTACATCCTTGTTCGCTTCATAATCAAGGATGATTTGTCAATCGTGATCAGGACATCCTTCACCTTCCCTTCTGGATGCACAAGGGATCTGTCAGCTAACTAGAAAGTCACTGTCGTGGGCACCAACTGCCCCACATTCAGCTGCTTAAAAATTGAAAAGGGCATTAAGTTGATGTTGGCCCCAAGATCGCAAAGCACTTGACCAATATATAACCCCCCCGATCGAGCAGGGTATTGTGAAACTTCTAGGGTCACACATTTTTTATGGAATAATGGTTTTTGCTCTTTACGTTAATGCCACCATTGCGAACTTACAATGTTTCTTTTCTTCGTCACCATGTCCTTCAGAAACTTTGCATACTTCGGCATTTGATCAATCGCTTTAGTGAAAGGTATGTTGATATGCAACTATTTCAGCATATCCATGAAGCGTTGATACTGCACTTCATTTTCTTCTTTTTAAGTCTCTGGGGGAATGGTGGAAGCTGTATTTTCACGGTTCCTTGTTCTATCGGCGAAGTGGACGCAATCTCCGGTTCCATCGTCCTTCTGTTCTTCCTGCTTTCTCTTAAGTCAACGGGGTCTGTGGTTCCATTGCAATTGAAGTAGTCCTGCTTGGCCTTCTTCTTCTCTGTCGCCACTGTCTTTTCGCTTTGCAACGTCACAACTTTATATGCATTCTTTCCCGTTACTTCCTGGGTTTACGCAGGGAGCTCTGTTGAACTCGCAGTGTCCCTTGCGGATCTACTTTTGAGTTCGCCCGCAATCTGTCCTATTCTGAATTTCAAGATTGCGAATTAGACATCGGCTGATTCTGGAGCACTGTTTCGTTCTTCTCAAATATACTTAACTTCAGGTAAAGCTTCTAAGAGATGAAATTCGAAGCTGCCGAACTAAATAGGCTTGATTTTTCGTTGGAACCATTTGTTGCGTGGGAAAAAATCCTTGTGGCCCTTCTTTTTGCGCGCATTGGTTGAAAATTTTGTTGTTTATTTCCATGTGAAAGTTAGGGTAGTTTCTCCATCCAATGTTGTAAAGTATGGGAAAATGCGATTATTCTTCACAAAATAAACAGGCTGTGGCGTTCCTCGACACTCTTCCATTGGATGCGCTTCACCGCAAGTCGGCACAAACTTGCGCTCGTTGCGTCGATGCGTTGAACTTGCCCCCTATTCATTCTGGCTGCTAAATTGCGATTCCTTTTATTAAATTCATCATCGTAGTCATTTGGTTTTTCAGGGATGCGATGGCCCCATTACTTGTGTCACTGTCTTTAATTCTCAGTTTTTTATCGCTTTCTCTCCAGTCTTCGTGATTTTTTGAAATTCGATCAAGTATGTTCTTAGCCTCGTCATATGTCTTGTCAAGCAGACCTCCAGCTGCTACCGCATTGGCAGCCGTCTGCAATGCAGGGTTCAAACCATGGTAGAAAATTTCCATCTATAGACAATCTGATAAGCCGTTGTATGGACAATCTCGCATCAGTCACTTAAACCTCGCCCAAGCATCACTGTGCGATTCGTCGATATCTTGTTCAAAATTGGTAATCAACTTCCTCCTTCTGGCGTTTTCTGTCGAAGGGAAGTACTTCTTCATGAACTTTTCCACTACCTATTCCCAGGATGTGGTCTCCCCTGGTTCGGGAGAATAAGCCCATTTCCCTGCTTGGTCACACAACGAAAATGGGAACAGTGTTAACCAAACCTCCTCAGCGGAGATGTTTGGGAACACAAACATATTGAAGATTTCAATAAAACTCCGGAGGTGAGCATGTGGATCCTCGCCACGCTTACCGCCAAACTGTCCGGCAGTTTGAATCATCTACAGCATCACCGGTTTCATCTCGAATCTCAATCCATCTAAGGCTGGCCTCATGATTCCTTGTGAGAAATTATAAAGATTCGACGATGCATAATCCCGAATGGGCCTATTGCAGTCGTTCCCAAGAGGATGGAGTTCACCATGATATTATTTGCATTTGGTGCTTTGTCTTCTGGTTGTTTTTCCATGTTGGGATTTTTCTCTTGTTGTTGTTGTTAGCAGTTGTTTCTTCTTCTTCTTCGAAAAGTTCTCTTAATCTCTGAGTCGTAAATGGGCTCAGGATTTTGTCCTTCGCTCATACGACACCCACTTTTTCCCTTACCTAAGGAGAGGCAATGCACAGAGATAGAAAGTCTACAAAGAAAATCAAAAAGTTATCGTTAGCACACTTGTACTGCCGTAGTCCTCAACAACGGCACCAAAAACTTGATGCGTTGTGAATATGATGAAATAATGGTGTATATTACGATGGTGGTGTAAGCGTTGTGCATGCAAGTTTTCCTAGCAGAATCCAAGTATAAACCCTACTAGGTTTCCTAGTAAGCCCAGGGTCGAACACAGGGACTATGGAGACAGTATGCGACGGTGATTTCAGATTTCTTTGCGGTGATAAATAATACAATGAGTTGGTTGGTATTGTTTGTTTAAGGTATATGTTCTATGCGGCGGACTTGAGAAAAGAGTTAATAACAATGAAAGTTACAATGAGTACGCGGGGGAACAGGTTGAGAAGATATTCAGCTAGCGCTTCCTGAGATTGCGTTCAAGCTATGCGATTATGCTACACACATACAACAGCAAATGATCTTCAAATGCAAATGCTATAGCTCTTAGTTTTAGGACGCATGCGATGTATGCGGTGATGTCTATAGGACTTATTCCAAAGTCTCTATTTCTTGCCTATGCGATGATGAATGATGCACACAGATACAAGGTGACCGTATACCATCACCTCTTATCTCTAAGGTGCATGCAATGCGTTAATAGCAAACAAAACTTATTCCTAAGTCTTCACCTCTTGATTATGCAGTTCTAATCTGACTCTCCCGAGCCTAGATTCTAATCTGAATTTTTCAAGCCTAGATTCTATCCTTAGACCATCCTTTCGAGCATCTCTAAAGGACGAATGATGCATACATAATACAAGATGATCGCATAAAGTGAAGATCTCAGGTTATGCTAGCTAAGTGCCTCTCAACCCATTCGATAGTTTAGTTACTCATGTGTAATGTAAAGAGAGTGAATAGATGTAGAGATGTAATTTCCATTTTATAGATAAGATCAGAATATAGAATGACAATGAAAAATAGGGATAGAGAGCCTGGTAGCAATGTCTTGCTCCCCAAGGCTTTTACACTAAGTTTTTCTTTACTCTGCTCAAAAGAATGTTCTTGCTTCCGTAAGAGTCGGCCCTCTCTCTGTTCTCAATGCTTCCTGGCACTCTTCTGAGCTAACCAGGACGTTCTTTCGACGTCTTCTCTCTTCACTCTCCTCCGCCTTCTAAGTATATAAAGTTATAGACTACTACTATCTATGTATATGGCGAGAAAGAACTCTAAATTCTGAATAGCGGAACCCCCTTTAACGAAGGTGGCCTTTGATATTTATAGAGCTTCAGGGTGAAGAGCTTTTCTCTCAAATGATTGCACTGATGGGATGTCATTAATTCTCTGTCTGATGCGCCGATTAATTTTCATCGAAAAGTTGAGTGTACTTGCTACAATGTGTCGTTAACGACTTGTCAACTTAATTCGGATTCAACCGTCATCAGCTTTCTATCCCATCGTGATTTATTAAGCTTCCACCTTGATGTGTCGTCTCTATGCGGCCACCTTCTTAAGCAGATCTTCGCGAACGCATGCGATTACATAGCATTGCGGTCGCAATCTTTTAATACGCTCGAATGCTGAATTCCTTGGATCGCAACTCTGCCTTATGCCAACGAATTTTCCTGCACAAAATACGTAACTTAGTTGCTTTAATGCGATGGCCGCATACAATTGCAATGTTCTAAACTTAATGCTTTTGGACGCGATTTTATATATTTTTACCATCGCAATCTTGCATTGTTTTATATCTTTGCGTTGTAATAACGTGCATTTCTGCCCGTTATCAGAATACGATCGTTGTTTCCTCCTTATCTCTACCAAATTCAACAGAGCCTACACCTCCTGGATTCTCATTCCGATGATACCAAGGTCACTAAGTGATGGAGTCCAAAGAGGTTACTTGTTCGTGGAGAAGTTTGTTTGTGTCCAGACGATTGAGTTGACGTTCTAAGTGACAGCGAGAGATGCTGGTCCGTTCTTCACGAGAGTGAGAGAAAATCAGAAGAAGAGTTCTTCAAAATGTATGTCTCTCGTTCCTTTATATTTAATTTATCAAAGCATGTCGTAATTTGTTCTGAAATGCATAACTGGCTTGTATGTTTGTGAATGCTTGTAATTCTGTCACAATGAATTTGGAACGATCTTGCTTCCGCTCATAGGTTCTCTTTGATAAGAGTTCGTTCAAGTCCATCCAACTTAAACATCGCAAGAGTTATGATAACCTATCAAAAGCTTTAATCAAGAGCCAATAACTCCAACTAGTAATTCTTCTTCCTTTTAGGCACGTTACATGAAGAAGCAAAACACAATATCTTACTCAACCCACCAATCTCCAACACCACAAAAAAGAACAAAAAATGATCATGACCTATTGATCCTTTCAAAATTTCTCTTGAAACATTTTGACTTTAATACCTAGTAGACTTTAATAGAGCTATAGTCTCTTCTTCCTCTCTTTCTTATTTATAAAGCTATTGTGACCTAATACTTGAATGTGGGTCTTATGAGGGGGATTTATTTACTGTGACCTAATACTTGAATGCGGGTCTTATGAGGGGGATTTATTTGTTCTACCACCAACTTCATTACCTAATGCCAAAACATATCACCGTTTCTTAGTGAATTCTCAACTAGACTACTTTATTCTCTAGCTTAGATAGATACATCCTTTAATATCACCGTTTCTTAGTGAATTCTCAACTAGACTACTTTATTCTCTAGCTTAGATAGATACATCCTTTACTATCTACACAACCATATCATAACACTACATAGTTCATCAAGTTTAAAGATCTTTGAATTATCTATTCTTTCTTAGCAATCCTTTCATAAGATCATAAGATTGGGATGTTACATTTTTAAAGTAAAAGGGTATTTTAGAAACAAAGTGAAAATTCAAGGGTGTTTGTCATAATTTAACCCTTAATTTATACTAGTCAAGAAATACGTGCAATGCACGTGAAATTCTTGATGTTTTAATTTAATATTGTAAGAAATAATAACTTTTAGCATATAACAATTAAACATTATATAGTTTTGTTTTAATGTTCATTATTCTGTTTGTAAAGTAAAACAACAAAATGATTTTTTTTTTCTTTTGCAAAATTGCAATTTTAACATTTATGTAAATATTTATTATCAAGAAAAAAACATACTTTTATTTATTATTATTATTTTTTAAAAAAATAAATCTTCTTATCTTATTTAAAAGAATATTTGCTACTTTAGAACAAAAAAAAAAAATCCCTAAAAAAATGTTTGTTACCTTAGGAAAAAAGATACCCTCAAAGTGTTTTTCATTGTATATAATTAATAGGACAATAATAACTTTTTTTAATACTAATTATAAAACTAAGTAACAAAAACACACATAAAAAGTTAATAAAACTATGTAAGGTTATTTTATTTATTAATTTAAAGAAAATTAAAAAAGAGTTCATTAATATATATAATATTTCTACAAATGTAATGCTTCAGAATGAAAAGATTAAATCCATTTTTTATCAATTATTTGTCCTATTTTCTCAACACCTCTCCATATCTTTTTTCCCTTAACTTCTTAAATAGTATTTCTTTGTCTCCTTTTTCCCTATTTCTCATTATTTTTTATATAGCTACGGTTGGAGGATAAACACCCTAAAATTATGAGATTCTATTGATAGATAAGTGGATCATGATCGAAATCGAATGATTTGTTACACAATAATTCCATATTTTTCTCAACTTATCACTTCATTTTTCACTATTATTTAATTTTCACAAATATCTTTCTATATCTTCTCACTTCCATATATTTCTCTTTATTTTTTCTCTGTTCCAATGATTTTTCCCTCATCTCAATTAAGGATGTCAACGGTCTTTGAGCTCAAACTGAATTGATCTGCAAATTTTAAAAAAGCGTATCTTATGAAATCGAACCGAACCACATATTTGGTTCGGTTTCACGATTTTTTATATATTTTTTAATTTTTTATGCCTTTTTCATATTTTCTAAATTATAAGCGGTTCGATAAAATTTGGTTCCACGATTTTTTTGTTCTTTTTAAATTTTTATTTTTTTTCATATTTTTAAAATTATATATACATATTTTTTAATATATTTATTAAAAAAGCGGTTAGGTTCGATTTCAAATCGGTTTTCAAATTTAAAATCGAACTAAATCGCAATAATTCAGTTTGAAAATATATCAAACTGAATCGAACCACATTAATTTGGTTTCGGTTTAGCATTCGGTTCGGTTTTAGTGGTTTCAATGATTACCCCTAATCTCAACTAACTCTCTTTTTCTTTTTAACATAAATTCAAAATAAACTTATCCCAAATTGTGTGGAGAAAACAATAAACATATGAATAACTATATAGTCCCTAATTTGAACTCATTATTGACGCTAAAATCCATAATTTTAATTCAAGCTTGGAACAAATAGGATACCCCAATTTGACAAAAACAAACCCATCTTCATGTAAGTATAAAGGATAGGATCAAATAATTAAGCACTAACGTTTTTTCTTGAGATTGTTTTTTGTGGAGAAGCTACTTCATAATAGACCAAGTACTCACAACAATTTGAATAAGAAGTTCATAAAATTATATATCAAAATAGTAAATACAAAGTTAAAAAAATATAGGATAGAAAGTTATTATTATATTGAAGAAGAAGTAGATTATCCATTAAATTGTCCTTTAAATCTCTAGCTTCTCTACACCCTGATTTAATACATGGAAATGAATATGTTAATCAATTAATAGAACATGTGCAAATTCTCAATCCAAAATTCAAGACTAAAATATAATGGTGATATCTTTTATATGTATATAAATGAAAGAGAAAAAACAATATAACCTTTTGAAGAATTAGACGTCGTGTTTAGAAGAGTAACATACATCTACATTGAAGATACAAAATAGAAATCTAACCATTATTATTTTATGAATGAATAAAAGAAACAAAAAATATATATATAAAAAGAAAAAGTTAGAGATTTGCAAGCATAACTAATTTATGAATATATTAAAAATTTAAAGAAATATATTATAAAATTTAATCTAAAAAAAGAATGTTATTAAAAATTTGCATTTCTATAAATAAAAATCATCAAATCAACCTAACTATAACACCATGAGATACCAACCTAATGAGGGTGAGGGTAAAATCTTTGATAAGGGGTTGGATGGGGCGGAGGTGGTCGTTGATTCTAGGGTAAGTGAATTAGTGGTGGTCGATAATGAAGATAATGGATGATTTAAATTGGGAATAAGAAATGAAATTTGAAGAAGGATTTAAAGGACAAACAGATGGAATTGAATAACTGAGTTGGTGGGTTATGGAGAAAGAATTAACAGAGACATGAAATAAAAGCACCTTTCTCAACCACAGTTGGTACTTAAATCTTTTAAGGATGGTTTGCAATAGTGGCAAGCAGCCTCCTCCGTTACTGGGGGCGTCAACATTGTCTTTGATCGAAATTAAATCTAAAAAGAAAAAAGGATCAAAACCCCAAAATTTTCCAATAAAAACTTTTTTTGAACTCATGAGAATAAAAGAATTGAAGGCCCCTCACATTATTAGAATAAATTGAAATTAATAATTCAAAGAAAAGAAGTGAATCAGAGTAATAACTTTTACTTTTCAGAAATCTTAAAGAGCATCGTTGGGATTTGGCAACTTCTTAAAGAAAAAATCACAATGCAAAAACTACTATTATGGAACTACTCTCCTTCCATAAAAAATTAGTTATGTGATGAAAGAGTATGAGAAAAGAACAAAGAACAATTACGTATTTACATGGAAAAGGTGTCAAGACCTCAAACAACAATTACGTGGAAGACATTAAAGGAAAAAGTAGTAATTATAAAAAATGTAAGGGAAAAAATGGAACACAAAAATTCTCCTTTTATTGTCCCATTTAATATAGAATAGATAGCGGGATAAGTCACATATCTTTAAAAAAATCGCGAAAATTTTGAAAATTCATAGACATTATTGAAATCTTCTAGTGTTCAAATGTGATGATAGTTGTTTAGAGTCTGTTTGGTAGATAATTCAGATTCTATTTTATGTTTTTAGAATCAACAAGTTCAGTAAATATGTGTTTGACAGACAATTTGAATTTTGTTTCTGAAAACTATTTTCGGATTATGTGATCCAAACAATGAAAAATCTGAAAACAACATTTTTATGTTTTTATCAGAGTTATTTTCAAATATAGAAAAATAAATCAAAATATTTACAAAATATAGCAAAATTTTAGAACTATCAATGATAGACGCTGATTGACTTTTTCTATCAGCAATCAGCGTCTATCATTGATAGTTTTAAAATTTTGCTCTACCTTATAAATATTTTCGACAATTTTACTATTTGAAATAATTTCCCTTTATCATATCCAGGTTTTGAATTTTGAATTTTAAAATGTAGAATTATATAAAATATAGATAAAAAAAATTAGAAATACAATATATTATGTTATAGATTCAATTCATTTTTTAAAAAAAAATATATAATATGTATTATGTAATATATTATAAAGTATATAATATTACAAAATAATAATAATAATTTTTTTTAACATAAATTAATAATAATTTATTGTCAATTAAATATTAGTGGGTAACTACAACTAGGTCTATGATATATGAATGTATAGTGTCAAATATATTTTAAACAATTATTTAAATTAGAGTCCAATTTTTGAATCCTCTACTAAAAACATATTTGAAAACATATATTAATTGAATTCCTTGCCTTCAAATTTCAAGAACAATCTAATTAACAAAATCTTAGTGTAAATTATTATTGATCAAAGCTAAGAACCTTGAACCTCAACTCTTGTTGTCTTTGACTTTGTCAGAAAAAGAAAGACAATATGTTGGGTGACTGTTTACATTCCAAATTAAAGCATTTGGGTATTCACCATTGCTGTAAAGCTAAATAAAGAAAAGGAATTTAAAACTCTGCTTCCATTGTTCTCTGTGTGGAAAAATAAAGTTATACTCTTCAACCTTTATCTCTTTTCCTTCCCTTTTTTTGGGATGTGTACATGAACATGAAAACCAATCAATATAACATAAATCACTTGTATGTAGCTAGGTATGTTCCACACTTCATAAAACTACATAAATGCAAACTAAAAATAAAAGCTATTATTAGAAATGGAGTTGACATGAGGGATAGTAAAATACAACACGAAGTCGAGTCTCCATGGATACTTTTCTCGAACAAAATAAGGATGCATTCTCCACCCTATAACACCCCAAGCCCAGAATTCAAAATTAGATTTAGCACTTGATGATCTTAGCATTTTCTTGCGATCAAGGTCACCCAATATAGGATTGCTTCATGCTAAACATATTTAATTTTGGAGTTTCTATGATTGAGCCATTGAAAAGAAAAGATTACATTGTTGATATAGATAGTAACTTTCATTTCTTTTAATATTTCATAACTATATTTTATATCCTCAGGATCCCTTTCATTCAAATGTGATGATTCGTTTATGTACCTCTAATAATCTCTGATTTTACACCTTCCGATTACTTAATTAAGTTATTATATATTAACATCTTATATTAAATTTAAGAAAATAACGTTTTAGACAAATTTTTTAATTATCGGATCTTAATGCATGAAAAAAAAATTGTTCACTTTAAAAGATGCTTCTTTTTTTAGTCTCAAATCCATGACATCAAGTCATCATTCTACACATCTATATTAGCCTTTTCCTTTTATCCTTTTTATTTTTTTTTTATTATTTTTTTTTTAGAATGTGAAACACGACATTTTCCTTATTCCACAACATTTTCCTTATTCTTCTTTAACCTTTACCTCTTGTTTGGTCTGAATTTTAAAATAATTATAGAAAGAGAATGAGAATGAGATTTTTTTTAAAGCTTACTTCTTTTGTCCATAATGAGAATAATTAAATACTTGGCCTTCAAGGATGCTTGTCAAAGTTTTTATACCCCCTTTTACACACTACATTACTATATAATTTCCAACCTAGAGGTACAATCTCCATATCATTCATAATTGAGAAGATCATATTCCTTGTAGCCTCCATATCCATGGGAATTCCATATCTTTGCTTCGTGGTGGGGCTCGATACCTAAGCTTCCCTTGAATGCACCGTCCTCTTCCGTCGCCACGATGGTTCCTGCCTCAGTTTCGATCTCAAAAATAAGGCACCATTTTCTAGACTCTCCAGTAGTTCAACCAATGCTATTTCAATTGGTTCGATTTGGAATTGTGAATTACATGCAACAAATTTATTAGTTCATTGTGGAACATGTATAGTTGGGAGCAACATTCGGATGCTATAGAAGACCCTTTGAAGTTACTTCTAAGCTTAGTATATCAAAAGAAAGAGCAAACACATGTCAGCAATTACTCGGCGCTAAGGTTTTTATTTTATTTATATTTTTTGACAATTATGTAGGGTGGGAATCGAACCTCTAACGTTGAGGTTGATAATAAAATATTTTATTTCTTATAGCTCTATTTTTTTAAAATTAGTTTTAAAAGTTTTTTTTTTTGGATGTATGAGTGAGGCATTGAAGTGGTGGTGACAAGAAGACAAGGAAGCAGAATATCATATGAACCAATTTTTTAATGGAAATGATGACCGTGGCATATGAGGCTCGCATGGCACATATCCAATTCTTATTACATCTTGTAAAACCATAAACCCATACACATTTTACTCTCATTTTTAATTTTTTTCCTCTTTTTATTTCGATATTTAAAAGTATAATTACAAAAAGTCAAAAAGTCAAAAATTATGATTTTTTTTTTTCAAGAAAAGAACAAAAATTATATTAATAAAAAGCTTGGCTACTAGGTTTGTAGATAATTAAAATGTGACCAAATTGATTGTTAAAATTAAGTTGAGACGAATTTTACAATAATAATAACTATTATTATTTGGATAATTGTTGTAAATGATAAAATTACTGAAAATATTTTCAAATACAGCAAAATATTACCATCCATCAATGACATTTTGTAAATATGTAAATAATTTGACTTATTTGTTTATATTTGAAAACAACTCTTATTATTTTGATAACGTGGGCTAAAGTCTTATGTGGATCTTCTTAAATAGGATGAATACGAGAAAGCTCTACGATTTCTTGAGGAGGAGAGGAATTTTCCTCGATGTGAAGGAAGACTATATCTTTACCAGGTATTTATTACAACCATTACATTAAAAATGAAAGGAAAAAGATAATTAAACAAGACATGAATTTAGGGTCGATTTGAAATAATTTTTTAAGTACTTGAAAAGTCGTTAATATTTATGTGTAGGCTGTGGTGCATACAATGTTGGACAAGGATGATAATGCTGAAAAATGGTGGAATAAGTACCTAGAAACCCTTGGCAATGGCAACGTAAATGAAAATTTAAAAATGATTGATTGTACAAATACAAATTCAGAGAGCTCTTTGAAGGGTGCTAAAGACTTATTGAAACCATTGTTGAGCTTAAAACCAGCAAAGGAGGAAAAAAACTCAGTCCTCTCCAACATTATTCCCATTAAGGTTCTCTTCTTATCCTCTCTAAAATTATAATGGAATCAAGATTATTAATGCTAAGTGAAATGTTTACTGTTTTGTTACTGGTTAATTGTATGTTTTAGTCTCTAATTGTTTAATTCTTTTTTCATGTAGTACTTATATTGTTTAAGAAATTTAAAATAAAAAGATAAAAAGCTTCGTTTGGTAACTATTTGATTTTTAGTTTTTCGTTTTTTCATAATTGAGTCTATAAACACCTCTTCCATCTCCAATTTCTTGTTTTGTTATATTTTTTTTTTTTACAAATGTATTAAAAAAACCAAATTAAGTTTTGAAAAAAAAAATAGTTTTTGAAAACATGTTTTTGTTTTTGGAAAGATGCAAACTATTGTAGACGTGAGTGAAAATAGGCTTATACTTTTATTATTGTTTTAATTTTTAAGTGAATCTAAAAAGGGTAGTTTGGGTGCAGAATATGGCATTTGAAGAGGTGGTGAATGGAGAATATGATTTAGCAGAATGCCTTATGAAATGCTCCAAGCTGACCTTGCTAGAAACTCAGAGGAGGCATTGGAGGCACAAATAGCATATTCTCCACATTCTTATATCTTGTAAGTTTTCTATATTCTATCTCCTTTTGTTAATTATATATATATTTATATATATATAGTATAGTTCACAACAAACAAAAGTGGGAAGATTTGATTTCTAAAAAGGGTTTAAAATGTAGATTTTAACGAGAAATCGAGGTATCATTTTATGTACAGTCAAAAAACATTCATATCTGTTGATGAATGTTTTCGGAAAAAAACTAGAACAACAAATGTTATATTCATATTGATGATATTAATAAAAAGAATGTTGCTTACTTTCATGCTCTATGATTCTTTTTATGGTATAATGAAAATATCAAGTCAACCCACATCTCGATGTCAATTCATAGAAATAGAGAATTGTTAACACACCATTTTTAATTCTTGTTGACCATTGACGTATGACTAATACGTAGCAATGCTAGTTGAATTATTTTCGTTTTGACATAAATATAATATTAATTGTATATGTATTTTATGTTTAGTTGTCTAATAAATTAATATTTTTTATTTCTTAATTAGGATAAATATGAAGAAGCTCTAAAACGTCTCAGTGAGAACCAGAATCAGTTTCCTCCAACTGATGCAAGACCTTGCCTTTACAAGGTAATACCTTTTTTCTCTTTAAAGAACCAAAATATGGGGGGGACATTGTTTCTTTTTTTAAATGTATCGAACTATTCTAAATTTTAAATTTGATTCTAAATTTTAAGATTTTATATCTATTTATTTTATATTATAAACATATTTAATACGTCTCCAACGTTTACAGTAGTTATTCTATTTAATTCTTATATATTGAAACAACCTATGAATGTAACAAGTCTATGAATTTTTCAGTATTTATATGTAACATAATTTCCTAGTGTGGTAAACAATTTAGATTTAGTTTGAGTTTATTGTTGTTTTTAAAATAATTGCCGGTAATTATAGAACTGTTTGGTAAATTTCAAGCTTTAGACTTGAATAAGCTGTATTGTTTTTAGATATAGTAATTAAAAAAGATGTATCAAAATTTACATTCTTTTTTATAATTTATAATTTTTCAAATAATGATTTAAGATATTGTATTTTATTTGCTCTACATTAATCCTTTTAAGTGTTAGAAATAACTTTAATTTTCTTGAAAAAAATGAATATGTTATAATGATTAAAATAAAAAAAAGTTGCATTCAACTTAGGAAAATAAATAAATAAATAAATAATATAAATTATATATATATATATAGAATAGAATTTATAATTGAAAATTGAAATTTTACTAAAGCTGACATTCTAAAAGCTAGGAAAAATATATTTTAAAAATGCTCGAAAATAAGCTGTGTTTTAATAAGTGATTTTAATAGCTAACAATTTACTTTACCAAACACCAAAAGGGTTAAAAAAATTAAATCATTTTAAACCACTCTTAAATATTAGAAAATTAAACCAAGCAATTTTTTAGTTCTCATCTCATATTTGCAAATACATACAAAAACAAGGAAAAAAAACGAAAAGAAGTATTTTTAACTTTAAACACATATTTAGACAATATTTTTAACTTTTTTATCCTAAAAAACAGTTGCTATTGCCTATTAGGTAAATTCTATTTTCATAAAATATAAATGATAAATATCATCATTGATATATTATTTTTACCTTGCAACGACCTCTAGTATAATGTCATCTAATATGAAAAGGGTCGATGTTAGTAAAACAAGTATTTATTAGATTGTTTTAGTAAAGGACTTTTTTTAAAAAAAAAATTAAGTAAAGGACTTGATTTAATATGTCCATTAACCTTTTGAAACTTTTATAATACAATCTATAGATACTAGAAATAGTAAAATGATATAAAATGTGGGACATTATTTATAATTATGGATAAATTTTCAAAGATAAAAAAATGTCAAATTCTTTAAAAAAAATAGTAAAAAAATATAATAATAAACACTAATAGACTTTTTACAAGTCTCTATCAGCACCTATTAAAGAAATTTAAATTGACATAAATTTTACTATATTATTTTCTTTTTTTTTTTTTTATTGTTAATTTTTTATTTTTTTTTTTATTATTTTATTTCCTTATTTTTTTAATTTTTTTTTTTATATTTTTGTATAATTTTTTTTTTTTTTATTATTTTTTTTTTATTTTGTTATTTTTATATTGCTTTTTTTTTTTTTTATTTTTTTTTTTTTTTAATATTCTTATTTTTTTTTTTTTAATTTTTATTTTTTTAAATTTTTTTTTCTTTTTATTTATATTTTTTTATTATTTTTTATTTTTTTTAATTTATTATTATTTTTTTTTTTTTTTTATTTTATTGTTTTTTATATTTGTTTATTTTTTATTTATTATTTATTTATTTTATTTTTTTAATATTTTATTTTCTATTTTTTGATTTTTTTTATAAATTTTTTTATTTATATTATTTATTTTTATATTTGTTTTTTTTATTAATTTCTTTTTATTTTTATTTTGATTTTTCTTTTTTTTCTATTTTTTTTTATTTTTTTTTTTTTTTATTTTATTTTTTAAATTTTTTTTATTTTATTTTTTTTTTTTATTTTTTATATTTTTTTTTATATTTTTTTTTTATTTTTTTTATTTTTTATTTTTTTCTGTAAATCGTTTTTTTTTTCTATTTTGGTTATATAATGTTGATTGAATGCACTTTTTATGTAGCTATTCGGGCTTAACCCAGTGTTGGGCAACCATGAAGATGCAAAAATTTGTTGGAAAGCTTTCCATGAAAACCCAATTGGCTCCAAAAGGCTTAACCAAGCCACCCATGAATTAGAGCCAATTATATTTATCGAGGCAAATCCTATTTTTTTTTTA
>NC_052356.1:60080692-60103076 GCF_009727055.1 Benincasa hispida | reverse complement strand
CAAAAAAAAAAACAAAATAAATCAATATAGTATATTTCTAACTATTCCTTAATTAGGATGGCCTAATTCCTTAGATTTCTATAAATTAGCCACTAAAATTTAGGTCAAACAATTAAGCTTGGTATTTATGGATTTTATATTTCACCCATTGAATAATATTAATTAATGCTCATAAATAGGATATAATTTTGATAGGAAATTTCACATAGAAAAAAATGTCAAACTATTTATAGAAATAGTAAAAAAATACTCATAGACATGATAGACTTCTATCAACGCCTATCAATGATAGACTTCTATCATCCTCTATAAAAAAAGATTAAAAAAATTCTATTTTACGTAGATAGTTATTTTTGTTAGAATATTCATTGAGATTATATTATATATTTCATATGATATATGCATTTTAAACATAAAAATATAATATAGGTTAAATTATTGTTTAATTTTAAGTGAATCTAAAAGGGTAGATTTGGGTGCAGAATATGGCATTGAAGAAGGTGGTGAATGGAGAATATGATTTAGCAGAATGCCTTATGAAATGCCCAAGCTGACCTTGCTAGAAACTCAGAGGAGGCATTGGAGGCACAAATAGCATTCTCCACATTCTTATATATCTTGTAAGTTTTCTAATTCTATCTCCTTTTGTTAATTATATATATATTTTATAATATAGATAGTTCAACAACAAACAAAAGTGGGAAGATTTGAATTCTAAAAGGGTTTAAAATGTAGATTTTAACGAGAATCGAGTATCATTTTATGTACATGTCAAAAAACATTCATATCATGTTGATGAATGTTTTCGGAAAAAACTAGAACAAACAAATGTTATATTCATATTGTGATATTAAATAAAGAAGTTGCTTACTTTCATGCTCTATCGATTCTTTTTATGGTAATAATGAAAATATCAAGTCAACCCACATCTCGATGTCAATTCATAGAAATAGAGAATTGTTAACACACCATTTTTAATTCTTGTTGACCATTGACGTATGACTAATACGTAGCAATGCTAGTTGAATTATTTTCGTTTTGACATAAATTATAATATTAATTGTATATGTATTTATGTTAGTTGTCTAATAAATTAATATTTTTTATTCTTTAATTAGGATAAATATGAAGAAGCTCTAAAACGTCTCAGTGAGAACCAGAATCAGTTTCCTCCAACTGATGCAAGACCTTGCTTTACAAGGTAATACCTTTTTTTCTCTTTTAAAGAACCAAAATATGGGGGGGACATTGTTTCTTTTATTAAATGTATCGAACTATTCTAAATTTTAAATTTGATCTCTACATTTTAAGATTTATATCTATTTATTTTATATTATAACATATTTAATACGTCTCCAACGTTTACAGTAGTATATCTATTTAATTCTTATATATTAAACAAAACTATGAATGTAACAAGTCTATGAATTTTTCAGTATTATATATGTAACATAATTTCCTAGTGTGGTAACAAATTTAGATTTAGTTTGAGTTTATTGTTGTTTTTAAAATAATTGCCGGTAATTATAGAACTGTTTGGTAAATTTCAAGCTTTAGACTTGAATAAGCTGTATTGTTTTTAGATATAGTAATTAAAAAAGATGTATCAAAATTTACATTCTTTTATAATTTATAAATTTTTCAAATAATGATTTAAGATATTGTATTTTATTTGCTCTACATTAATCCTTTTAAGTGTTAGAATAAACTTATTTTCTTGAAAAAAATGAATATGTTATATGATTAAAATAAAAAAAAGTTGCATTCAACTTAGGAAAATAAATAAATAAATAAATATAAATATATATATATATATATGATAAATTATAATTGAAAATTGAAAATTTTACTAAAGCTGACATTCTAAAAGCTAGGAAAAATATATTTTAAAATGCTCGAAAATAAGCTGTGTTTTAATAGTGATTTTAATAGCTAACAATTTACTTTACCAAACACCAAAAGGGTTAAAAAAATTAAATCATTTTAACCACTCTTAAATATTAGAAAATTAAACACAAGCAAATTTAGTTCTCATCTCATATTTGCAAATACATCAACAACAAGGAAAAAAAACGAAAAGAAGTATTTTTTAACTTTTAAACACATATTTAGAACAATATATATATAACTTGCCTCTCTTCACATGTAATGCCTCTACTTATATAATAATATTTTACGTATTGTTGTTAGTTTGTGCTATTCTTTCCAAATGATATCAATATTGATTATTAAAAAAAGGGAAAGAGATTATTTTTGTTATTGATATTATTCAACATTGAAGGTTTAAAATATCGATGTCGATAAAAATGTCAAGATCTCAATTTTATTAATTTTTGGTGAAAGTATCAATAAAATGTCATGTCGATTAATATTTTTGAAAAATTTATAAAAACAAAAATTAAAAAAATATACTTAAATGAATAAATATATATATATATTATGCAATTTACACGAGTTGACATGTTTGTTATTTAAATTATATTTACATTTTGATATTTCGTTACTCAAAATTTGTGTTTCATAGACTTTTACAAAAATATTGATTCATTCTTCAGGTCAAAATCAATATTGGACTCATGAAAATATGTTAAAATATTGATGAGAATGTAGGTATGTCAACAAAATATATATAGTGATCCTTCGAATTTCAATACCAATCTAAGTTGAAGAAGTGAAAGAATGGTCCCCCTACGCAATAGGGGCCAGGGCACCGATCATGTCAAAGCCTTCTACCGAGCAAATTACTGAAGTTGGTTCTGAGTCGGCTGGTGATCCAGAAAAGGCTGCTGAACAGAGTGTCGAAGGAACACAGCCTACTGAATGTGTTTCGAAGTCTGCGGGTATAGAAGTTGAAGAGACAGTTTAGTCCCAGCCGAACTGACTGAAATCACAGGGAGTGATCCCCACAGCTGCTAAAGGTAGCTGGAGCCGGGTTTTTTCGATTTTTTTCTTCCCTACTACTGTTGTCATACATACATACATATATATATAATATAAACAAAACAATTATAAAAAATTTACATTATGAAACACAAATAAATCCTTATGATAATTGTTCTTATCTTTCACATGTTGCTGAAATTTGATATGCAATATTATTTTTCACTCAATTCATTGACGTTAAATGATTTTGATTCAAATTTAGTTCAATTATATTATCATATAAATGTAGTAGTTGTAAATACTAAAAAGTAAAGTTTAATGAATATTTTAGTGAACAAAATTTATATAATGTAAAATCTTAATTTATTTCAAATATACTAAAAAAAAATTTTATTCAAAATTGAAATAAGATACAAATATGCATATAAACAAATTTAAAATTAAAAAATATTTAAATATACAACTTTGAGAATTGAAAATTCAAAAAATAATATAAATCTAAATATAAGAATTTTAAACATTTAAAATTTAGCCAATATATAAATATACCTTTAGCAAAATTAAGAAATATAAAAAATAAAAAAAAATAAAAAATAAAAAGGTCATAAAAATAAAAATAAATAAGAAATAATAAAAAAAATGAAAAGGTCATAAAAATAATAAAAAAAACATTTAAAATTTAGCCAATATATAAATACACCCCTCGCAAAATTAAGAAATATATAAAAAAACAAAACCAAAAGAAGAAAAAAAATAAAAAGGTCACAAAAATAAAAGAAAAAAGAAATAATAATAATAATAATAAAGAAAAATAGTGACTAACGTGGGATTCAAACAAACAACCTCATAAATATTGAAATAGAAATAGGAGAAACTACTCTCTACTATTTTAAATTTTAATCTAAATTTCACAAGTATTTTTCAAAAATTTTTTTTTAAAAAAAGAAATGGGATGAATTCTCAAGCAAGCTTATTTTTTAAAAATGAGAAACAGAAAATGAAAATGTATTAATGACATACATTTAAATTTACGTATCTACTTATTTAAATGATTAAATAAATAATTTGAATAATTGAGGGAATAAGAATGTATAAGAATATGGGTGAGAATTGTTATGTGATATACATCTCCTTAATTATTCCTATTCATTCTTTATATCCATGAAATGATATCCAATAAATGTTTTTTATGTCCCTTTTTAATACTTTATTCTTTTATTATACTAAAAAAATATTAAATATATATTTTTTAATTTTTATATTATTAAAAGTAATTAATTTAAATCAAGTAACATATGAAAACTAAATCTATAATCAACAAAAATTTCGTTTTAACGTTGATGTGCATTTAACCCTAAAGTTTAATAAATTAATCTATTTAAATATATACCTTTCCTAAGAATCCATTTAAATATATGCTTATTTTTTTGGCATTCCAATTTAATAAATTAATTTATTTAAATAGACATATTTTTGAGTAATTGTTTTAAATAAAAAAACTAGCAAAATGTTACTATTGCTATTAGTTTTATAGACACCGATAGATGTCTATCAGTATCTATCACTGTATACTCAATAATAGATATTGATATTTTTCTATATTTGTAAATAAGTTGATTCATTTTTTATATTTGAAAATATCTCATTATTTTTCGATAAAGTGCAATAAATTGATAGTAATTATTGAAACTATCAGCTTATTAAATAATAATATATTTAATTAATTAATTATCATTATGATTAATTAAACAAATTCCAAAATATGTGAACCAAAATGACATTAACTTAACCAATATTATTTTAGGTTCCCTTTCATTTTCTCTTATTCTTCCGATTCATTTTTATTAGGGGTGTTCGTGGGTTGGGTTGAAGGACTTTTTGGACCCAACCCAATTGTTCGGATTGTTAATTTCTTCAATCCAAATAACCCAACGAATTAGATGTTGATAAAAATTATTAAGTATGTTTCTTTTGAATGTAAAGATCTTATAAAAATCTTGAGCTCATATAGAAATGAATATATAGAACAAAATTGAGTTACGAAAACTTATTCACCAAAACCCTTATGACACTAAGAAGTCATCCATCTAGCATGAGTTTTATTCTAGGAAGCACATATACTTATAATTGTACAGAGAATCGGTATTAGATACGGATACGTCTAAATACGTGGCAGATACGTGATTAAATATCTGATTTTTTTTTTCAATTTTCAGATATGCGTATCTACTTCTAGATACATGAAAGAGATACGCTTGGTCATTTTTCTTCCCCAAATTTAAGTTCAACCACTTAAAAAGCCCAACCTGCAATCAATTTTATTTAAGTGCGGAATTATTTTAAAATAATCAAAATCACTCAAAAACACACTTTTAATTTCTCAAAATTGATTTAATTTTCAATTTTACACTTTTAAATGCAATTTTCATATTATCAAGATTAGTTTTGAAGATTAAACATATTTCACGGTGATTTTGAAAGAGATACGCTTGGACATTTTTCTTCCCCAAATTTAAGTTCAACCACTTAAAAAACTCAACCTGCAATCAATTTTATTTAAGTGTGGAATGATTTTAAAATAATCAAAATCACTCAAAAACACACTTTTAATTTCTCAAAATTGATTTAATTTTCAATTTTACACTTTTAAATGCAATTTTCATATCATCAAAATTAGTTTTGAAGATTAAACATATTTCACGGTGATTTTGAAAATGATAAAAGTGATTTTAACCATTTTAAGATTACTCCCAAACATAAATGTCCAATTAAATCGAGTAATACAAAACAAAATAAATTAAAAATGATAAAAACATAAAAAGTTAGAAGAAAAATTCCGAAACGTAATAAAATCTTCATCCTTCTCTTCTCTCACTATCTAAATCATGATTCACACCTCCCTTCATCCTAACTTCATTCTTCAATCTTCATCCTCTACTTCTTTCTTATCGTTTACTCTAGTCGCTCAATCATCACTCAATGTTTATTGGATTTTTTTTTTTCAAGTTTTCACTTTCTTCTTTAATCTATTTTAATTTAACTTAAAATAAATATTATAATAATTAATTGGGCATTATCATATGTGTATGCATACACACACACACACATATATATATAATAACGCATCTTCAACGTATTCATATCTTAGTTTTTTAGAAATTGACGTATCGTTGTATCGTATCATATCTGTATCTGTGCTTCGTAGGTTTTCTTGTTTGTATTATATTCTATGTTAATGAGTTTTCTTGAATTGGTAATGTTTAGCATGAGTTTTCTATGTTGTCCTTTTGACTCTTCCCCACTAATCATATTTAGAATAGTTACTTTGTTTAGTCCCTTTTAGCATGAGTTTTCTTGTTTGTGTTATGTTCTATATTAATGAGTTTTCTTGAATTAGCAATGTTTAACCTGAATTTTCTATGTTTATGTGGTTTTTGTTATTGATATCTAGAATATGGTTGTGCTTTTGACTTCCCCCACCCCTCACCCGAATCATATTTAGGATGATGACTTTGTTTGGTTCCTTTTCGTATGACATTTAGAGGCCATCCATCAATTCTTTTTCCTCACATGCGTACATATTTCACTTCTTTGTTTATCAGCTTTGATGTCTTGATGGTCTCCCGTACGAGATGTTTAAGTTCAGTTTGGAGATGGGAATGGATAGAATTGGTGTTGATATTTTATACTTTTGTTTCACAATGACATTACAATGCTTCAAAGACTTTCAGTTGGAATTTTTGTAATGAAAACTTGTGATAGCTAGTGTTCTTTTTGTGATAACTAGTGATGATACTAAATTTGTTCATATTATCAAAGTTGGTTGATATAACTTGTAGCCAAGTTAGTATTATTTCATTTTGTTTCAATGATAGTTTGTGATGTATGTTCAATTATAACTTTTGGTTTAAATATAAATTGATTAGTTGATTCTTGATTTGCTCAAAAGATTGTTATATTTTAAATTTTATAACAGGTTATATGTTAAATTGTGTATTATTTTTTAATTAATAAAATACTTTTACCAACATTTTCTATAACGTCAGTAAATTGTATTTTAAAAAAACAAAAAACATCCGAAAATTTATAGGGCACAAATTATTAATTTTACGGATGCTTAAATATGTTGTAAAAGATACTTACAATGACCATTGATCCACATTTATAATTATCAATTTTGATTGATATTTGATACTTGACATACAATCTTGTGTTAATCATCTAGAAGCAATAGGTTAGGTAACTTGTAAATAAATTTGGATGAGTATTGTTCTAACCAACTTAGAATTGAATCCATGAATATTTAATTAAAGTTGTTCTTGTTAGATGTTCAACCTGACTTTGTCCTAGATCTTAATGCAATTAGGCCAAGTTAAATTTGCATGTTGTTCATCTATTTGAATTGGGCTAATTAGGTTGTGCTATTGAATGACCCAGATTCTGTAAACAATGAAATCTAACCTTCTTACGTCACTAATCACTTAGATAACATTGACTACTTTCTCCATCCCTCTCGTTCGTGCTCCTTTCTAAGATCCCTTCATTTTTCTATCGCGCTCACTTCTATTCTCTTTCTCCTCTTCAAACATTGGAAGCAAAATCTTCATGTTCTTCCTTTAGATTGCACACACGATAAACAATCGAACGATGACTAGAAGCACGAGCATGAGGTTTCATCCGAATGGGTGATAAATGGTCCGTCGATGGCCTGAAGTGTGAGCATAAGTGATTGTCAAAGCGAATGATGAACGGTCAGACGATGGCCACAAACACAAAGGAGAGAGGAAAGGAAGAAGGAAGAAACATATAGAGGAAAGAAGGCTAGTGTGAGGGGGGGAAAAAGTAGCGCGAGTGAGAGGGATGAAGAAAGAAGTGAGCATGACATTATCCGGTTAGGAGAAAAAAAAAGGAAAAACCTGTTTTTTCCCTTAAGAAATGTTAGGAAATAATGGAAAATGCAAGGAAAATTTCACCAACTCCATAATCTCGTCGAACGTCCTCAATTATATTCCTTAGGTGGTAGGTTCGACCAACTTGTTCATATTTGGACTTGATTAAGCGTCCAATAACTCAACTTTTTGCTTGTCAATGATTACCAGTTCTCATTTCAAGAGAACATGTATGTTCGCTGGAATATTTCGTCATTTTGAAGGAATCACTTTCTTTCTTTCTTTTTTTGCACAGACCCTCCACTTGCGTTCCTCCACTGAACACCGGGTAGTTAGCAACCTCTTTGTTGACTTTTTTACACGGTAGTCAAAGTTCTTTCTTATTGCAAGCAACAATAATTTAACTGACAAATCATATTTAAAAAAAAAAAAAAAATTGACCGACCTTTATATCCTCGTCATTCAGACAATCATGAGATATTGTGATGAGATCGTCATACGATGGGCCCTCTGATGGTCTAAGTATATCAACAATGATTTGGTTGGAACGGTGGAATGCATTAGAACTGAAGGCATCACAACTGGTGGATTGGGAGTAGGTGGGCTTAGAACATGGATGTTAGGTGTTGGAGAAATTTGTAGTCCTGAAGATTGTCCATATCCATGTTCAATATCAAATTGTGAAGTATATCTAGGTTCACTGTTCTAACCAAACCAAGCTTCACTTCAATCATCTCCCAAGTTACATGACTCAATATGATCATCAAGTGAAGACATGGTATGAATTGGATTGGGTTGATCAGTTGGATTGCAATGTTGGTACATATTGTCCGTGTGTACTCCATGTCTTTCGCAAGGTGTAACTGATAAAATAACGACATCTGGGATGCATCACTGCTTTCTAAAAAGATGCTAAGATCTTCATCGTTGACTATGTCAATTGGGGGAGTAGGGACCAATAGATTGTAACAACATTTGATGTGTATATCAAACATATCCGGATCGATATTCAGTCGTTGGTGCATCATACTCACTAATTCACTGACTGATATATCATTTCTGACTTTCAGACCTTTCAAATGACCACCAACATAATTTCTTTCGAGTTCATCCTAATCCCCACTAAATTGTACAAAGATGCGAAGTAGCATCATTGACTTACAATGGGATAAACAAATCATTGATAAGTGAATGATCGTTTATACATTACTATGCGATCGAGTATAAATTACTATGCGATCGCTTATATATTACTATGCAATCGTGTATAAATTACTACACGATCGTTTATAATTTACTATACAATCGTGTAGTAAACGATTGCATGGTAATATATAAAACAATCACATAGTAATGTATAAACGATCCCATAGTAATGTATAAACGATCGTATTGTAATTTAATGCTAAACGACACTTATATTGTAATGAACGATTGTGTATATATTACTACACGATCATTTATAATTTACTAAACGATTGTGTATATATTACTACACGATCATTTATAATTTACTAAACGATTGTATATAAATTATAATTTACTAAAAGATTGTATATAAATTACTACATGATTGTTTATAATTTACTATACGATTGTATTGTAATTTATGAACGCTCGTGTAGTAATTTATACACGATCACATAGTAAACGATTGATAATGATGTATAAACGATCGCATAGTAATGTATAAACGATCGTATTGTAACTTAATGCTAAACGACACTTATTATAAAAGCAATATGGGACAAGAAATCATACATTGAATGAAGGGCTGAAGAAATCATTGAAGGAAGAAGAAATGTGGACTGAATCTGACGATGAAAGCGATCAACGAAGATGTTGGGCTGAAACTCTAAGAGAAAGCTACGAGGGAACAATGAGAGAATTTCGTGAGGAGTTTGACGACAAAAAGTGAATACTGAGAGACGTTCCATTCTCTTCAATACTATTGGAAAAATATTAGTTGGGAATAAATGTTTTCGTGGGATGTTGGTGGTGTATTGAATGTACATTGAATGAAGGGTTGAAAAAATCGTTGAAGGTAGTAGAAATGTGGTGCGGTGTGAAGACTTTTTAAAAATTAGAGATAGTTTTAGAATTTCGTATGGCAAAAGGTCAGCAGTAGAAAAATTAAAAAAAAAAAAAGAAGACCATTGGTAGAAAATTTTTTGGATTTTGTGAAATTTTCCAAAATGCAAATGGGTTAAATTGAAACGGACGGTTTATAAATACTATCGTCCAAATCTGTGGGCGACCGGCAAAAACTCGGCCCGAGGAAAAATGGCTTCGGAGCTCTCACAGACAAACAACTAAGCTTCGGCTTCTAAGCCTCACAAAGAACTGAAGCAGGTTCAGCTTCAATTCAATGGCGAATTCTAAACCCTATACCCTAGAAACCAATCAGAGATGAAGTTTTCAAGAAAATGTCATTCAGAACAACCATCAAACACCTTCATAGAAACCGCCGAACCTTCGTAGAATCCTTCTCTTTAGCCCGCTTCAACTCCTCCGCCTCCGCCGTTCACCCACCGCGCCCTCCTTCCATTTCCCTTCCCCATCCAAACGATCAAGACTCCTACACTCACCTCAAAGAAGACCCAATCGATATCTGCTCCTCTATTTGGGTTAAAGCCTTCGCTTCCCTTCCCAACAGTTCATTCTCTGATCTATCTTCCTTTCTTTCCAAATTCGATCTATGGGTACTCGCGTATCAGCGTTCCTGTGCGGATTTGACTGGAAGTTTCCCTCCTCGCAACGCCATTCATTCTCACGTTCTACGCGACCTACTTTCTCTTCGCAACGCTGTGATCAACGGGAAATTTTCGTGGAACAGGAAGGCTAATCAGCTAATTCGATGCCCAAATGATAAGTCTCGGATTCATCTCATTTCCAAGCGCAAGCTTCAAGCTATGCTTGAGTCCGATGAACCTTGCTTTCAGGACAGGATCGTTCAAGAAGTGTTATTGTATGTCTTAGAGCCTGTTTTCGAGGCTCGCTTCTCGTCGAAATCCCACGCGTTTCGGCCGGGCCGGAATGCCCATTCTTTCATTCGAGCCGTCAGAAGTAACTTCGCTGGGTACCTCTGGTTCTTAAAAGCGGATTTGAGCGAAGTTTTTAGCCGTGTTGATGAAAATATGGTGATGGGTTGTTTAGAGAAGGCTGTCAAGGATAAAAAAGTTTTGCGTTTGGTCAAGTCTGCTCTTCAATCACCGAGGCAGACTCGGCCACGAGTTGAAGATAATGAGGTGGTGAAGAAGACGAAGAAAAGGAAAGGGTCTACGAAGAAGAAGAAGATACTCAATGAGAATGAACCCAAACCTGACCCATATTGGTTAAGAACATTCTTCCATTTCGCACCAGAAGAAGCTGCCAAGGTACCTTCTTATGGCCACTGTGGTATTTTGAGTCCTTTACTTGCTAATGTATGTCTTCATGAATTGGATCTTGTAATGGAAGATAAGATAGTTGAATATTTTAGGCCTTCTAAGCTTGATTCCATCTGGAGAGACTCCATTAATGATGGCTGTCATAACCCAGCTTGGCCGGAGTTTGTTCCAGCTAGTGGCAAGGAGAAAACTAGAAAAATGGATTATATACGATATGGAGGGCATTTCTTGGTGGGTATTCGAGGGCCTAGAGAAGATGCAGTGAGAATTAGAAAGGAAATCATTGAGCTATGTGAGAGTAAATTTGGGATAAGGTTGGATAATTCAAAGATAGAGATTGAACATATTAGCAGAGGTATTCTATTCTTAGACCACATAATTTGCCGTAGAATAATACACCCTACTCTTAGATATACATCCTCTGGAGGTACTATTGTGAGCCAAAAGTGTGTTGGAACTTTGCTTTCTGTTACTGCTAGCTTGCAGCAATGTATACGCAAATTCAGGCAGGTTGAACTCGTCAAGGGAGATAGAGATCCTGAGCCTCTGCCTTGCAATCCAATGCTGTATTCAAGTCAAGCTCATACAAATTCGCAGATGAATAAATTCCTTGAGACCATGGCTGATTGGTATCGATATGCTGATAACCGAAAGAAAATTGTTGGTTTTTGTGCTTATGTTATACGTAGCTCCTTAGCTAAACTCTACGCTGCTAGGTATCGGCTAAAATCTCGAGCCAAAGTGTATAGGATTGCGTTGCGAAATTTAAGCCGTCCATTGATAGAGAGTAGTAACAATGCAGCACCTGAGTATTCTGATCTTCTGAGAATGGGACTAGTTGATGCAATTGAAGGCGTGCAGTTCTCTCGCATGTCTATGATTCCGTCTTGTGATTACACTCCCCTCCCTCGGAATTGGGTCCCAGATCATGAGAACATATTGCGAGAGTACATCAAGTTACAAGATCCAGGGTTATACTCTGAATTGTATAGCATTGTCAAGAGACAAGGATTGAGTTTGCCTCAAGACGAGATATCTGAAATTGTATGGGGCTATAAGATCCTTGGTGTCTGTCACTTTAAGATTAATGTAGGAAACGGAATGGAAGGCGAAGAAAAAATGGAAAGCAAGCATGATTTTAAGTTTTCCACAGAATAAGAACTGAGTCGAATGTCGGGTCACTTCCAGAGTTAGTTGGCTGGCACAGAGGCAATTGACGACTGAGTTTGATACACTTCTTTCAACAGGTATGCATATTACCTTCATTAAAATGCAAGATCACTGAAATCTGAAGTGCAAAACTCTCGTCAGTCTATTGAGTTCTTTTGATTGTTTGTTCACTGATCATATTGATTCATTTTCAATTAAGAGATTAATTACATCGATAACCAAATTGCAAAGAGGGAAAGTAAGAGACAACAGAACTCAATAACAAGGGAAAAGAGCATTACAGAACTCAATAACAAGGGAAGAGAGATAAATGCCTCTACGCTGTGTGGAAAAAGGTACTGCCTGAAACCAGCATAGTATAGAACTTTTGGTGCATATTATATTTAATTCTTTACCATCGTCTTGGTGTTGGGAACTATTTCATTTTGCCTCGATAAGGAGAGAAATCTAAGCCAGTTAACCGAAGGAACTGCTACTGAATTTTCGGTTTCTACCATTTTACTGTAAATTAAAAATAATTCATCTGACTGGATACAAGAAACAACTTATTAGGAACCTGATTATAAAAAGATAACAAGGAAAATTATATTGCATTATCAAAGAGTATTTACTATCTAACAATAGCCTTTTTGGAAGGGCTATTTCTCTCCCACAATCCCATGCCTACTTCTAAGCTCACCGATTCCGTAAATACTCACCTTTAATTGATCACCATTATACTATTAATATCTACGAATTCGTTTTAGTACAATATTGATGGAGGATTTGAACCACCAATTGCTTAATTGCTAACACATATTGGATGCCTGTCGAACTATATTCGCTTTGACAATATATTATTTGCAATGCATCCCATTTGGTTCACACAATCTCATGTAGTTGAATGATATGGTAAAGGTCGATTTATTGGTTGATGTACGAATTTTGTGGTTTGCTGGTCATTTCGTTAGAGAACAAACCAAATCTCTGCATATTAGTATCTTCATTTTGACATACTTTATATGTAATGGGCTAAATTATACAAAATATTCATGAATTTTAGTGTGGGTTTTAATAATGTTTCGAACTTTTTGAAGCTTCAATAGTAACTTTGAGTTTGTTTGAAAATAATCATTTTGTCGATTTTTTTGTAAAATCAATGAGATGATAAAGTAATGGGTTTTTAATTATGCTTTTGAATTTTAGGTTATGTTTTAATTATACCTCAAAAGTTTCATTTTAGCCCTCTTATGAGATTGTTTTAAATAAAACCATTTCACAAGCCTTTCAATTACAAAAATATAGTGCGACACGATTAGTTGAAAAATAAAGGTCCACATGCGTATAAGTTGGGAGTGAGCTATAAAAAAATGGAAGGGTTTTTAATCACACACAAACTGGTCTCGATTATGTGGAGAAACAAATTTAGGAGACAGAAGTTAAATTATAAAATTGCCATTGGCTATTTTTAGAAGTATCAATACTTCTACAAGTATTTCAAAAATACCCCTATACTTTTAAAAGTATATCTCTAAACTTTATCAGATGTTTCAAAAATGGTTTTGGAGTAGTTATTCTTTTAAATTTTAAATGGAAATTGAGATATGAATGGGTATGATAGGGATCTAAAAAAAATTTTGATTATCATATTGTTTTATTGTTCCTACATAGTTTAAGTCTTGTTTTATGTTCAAATTCTTAAGAATGTCTATTGGATAGGTAGATTTGAAATGTTTATGATAGTTCAGAGGTAATAGTGAATTTTTTTTTGTAACGACTTGACTATTTGAGTATTCTGACAGAGGTTGTTACTCATGGCTATACACTTTTAATCAATTTTATTTTAAAGAAAATGTTAAAATATCATTTTGGTTCCTATACTTTGAAGTTTGTTCAATTTTAGTCTTTGTACTTTTAATTCTTAATACTTCCAATAAATCTTTAATTTAGTCCTCACTACTACTTTATTGCTGGTTTTTTAAAAGAACTTTTTGTTTTTTATTAGCATTTTTACTATAAATTTTTAAAATATATTATATTGTATTTCCTTGCATGGAAATTATTATTATTATTTAACAAATTTTCTTATATGAGGGACTAAATTTAAGGTTTAGTGAAAGTATTGAAACTAAAATTGGACAACTAAAAGTACGAGGACTAAAATTGAACAAACTTCGAAATATAAGGATCAAAATATTTTAACAAAAAAAAAAAACTTTAAATGATTAAATTTAGTATTTATTAAAAGTCTAAAAAGTAATTTAAGATTTATTAAAAGTACATTGAACTATTATTGGACAAATACTAAACTGTATGCAACCAAAAATAAAATACATCGATCAAAATGGTATTTAAACTTAAAATAAATAAATAAATAAGTGTGGAAGTACATTCTTGATATATTGTTTAAAATTTATTTGGGGGACAAAATATGAACGGATGTAGTAAGCTACATGGAAGAAGACATATCATTTAGAAATATATTAAAACAACACTCTAAGAATGTACTCTCCAACACGTTCCCATTAAAGATTTAAGATACCGTTTGTAAAAGAGAAAAGAACCATACCATCAAATATAAGATTGTTGTAAAAAAAGGAAAAGAAAAAAAAAAAATGAAATAAAAAGTATGATTTTCTTAATATGTGTTGTAAATTGTAGATGAATAATATGAAACTGTAACTATGAAGTAGTATATGATGATTTTAGAAATAGATTCTTTGTCTCTTTCTGTTTTCCTTTCTTTTTTGTGTTCATACAATTTTACAGCCATTTAAAAAAATAAATATAATAAAAATTGAACTTCTTAGTTCTTACTGAAACTTGACTTTCAAAATTTGTTCTATTTTTTAAGAAATAATTTTTCCATCTTATAATTAATTTATTTAAAATTTTATGAGGTTTATTAGATTATAGGTTGTTTTAATTATTAGAATTATACTGTAAATAGAACATAGCTCGACTAAAATAAGATCGAACTATCATCTCGAAATTTCAATTTCAATCACTTTACCTTTGAATTTATTGTTATTATTATTTTATTTTATTTAATTTTTCAAGTAGCTCACCCCCAAAAAAGGAATGTGTCTTTGCGTCTAAGACGAATGATCCTTCAATCAAATATTTCTTTTGGAGTAATGTTTGATACGGAGCTTTCATATTCATCTTTTCGGTTTTACTAATAATAAAAAAAAAGAATAATGATAATGGGTGACAAATTAGAGCTTGATATTTGCAAATATAACATCTTTTAAAAGAAAAAAAAATTGAGTGCAACCATTTATTGTGTATCTCAAGTGGTAACCAATAAAAACCTACCATTTAACGGTTTGTTTTTAAATTAATTATTTTTATTTCTTGCTACTATGTATAAAAAACGATTTCATAGATTATAGGTAGGTTACGCTTAATTATTATCCTTTTTTAAAAAAAAAAATTACAAATAGAACTAATCTTTAAAATAATATTTTCTTTATATATATATTTGGATTTTTTCTTCGTTATGCAATTGATGAAGCTGCAAAAAGAGAAGTAATGCTCTTGTTATAAATTAGATTAAAATATCATTTTAATAAATCATAAATTTACTATTTCCAATTAGTGTTATTATTATTTATTAATTAAAAAATAATTAAGATTAATTAAAAGTATAGAAACTAAAATTTCTGAAATGAGAAAAGTAAAAATTAAAAAAAATTATGGAAGAAAAAAGAGAAATGGGTGGGACTTTCACGTGTTGAATTTAAGAATCATGATGCCTTGCAAACTATAGCACACCAAACTTTACTCTTCTTCCCAAAGCAAATAAACCTCTTTCCACCTATTTCATTATTCTCTACTTTTTCCCCTTCGTTTAAAACCCCTTCCCTTTTCCCCTCCATATTTCAACACAAAAAATAAATAAAATTCATTTCAATCATGGACTCAACCACCTTCCTCCGCCGTGGATTCTCCCCAGCACCACCACGTCTCCCGACCACCGCTTTGCTTACGAGACGACTTCCATTGTCCTTCCGCTGCAATGTGTCTTCGATTCATCTCTTGGTTGAGAAATCAAACGAGAATTACAATAAATATAGAAGGTGTAACAAGAATAATAATGGCATTGACATTGATATACACTGCTTTAAAGTCGTCCCACCATCGTCTACCTCGAAGGGCGGTGGCAACTTTCCTTCTCCAAATGCCAAAATGGCCTTGCAGTCGCTCTTCTGCTTCTCTTTTGATAACGCTGTTGAACCGCATACAAAAGATATAACAGGCGAAAAGGTCATTTCCTTCCATGCTTAGTTTCATATCATAATAGTTAAGCTTCTGTTTCATAATCATTTTGTCATCTTTTTAACTCGTCTTACGTATAGTACCATTCAAATATAGAAAAAAATAATTACATTTTCCGATATGATAATTAAGATGTAGAGTAAAGATCCAAAATTTTCGACTTCTTAATCGAAAATAATTATGTTTTAATTAGTTGAAGTATATTTATGACGTTTTTTTGTGTGTTTTTGTTGGGCAGAAAAGAGCATTACAAGCATTGTTAGCTCAAAATCCTGTTCAGGCAGAGAAGATAATGAGGGATTTGTACCAAAAATATCAGAAAAATCGCAATGGGCAGATTAGATATGATGCTACTTTGGCCTTCATACAAGTTCTCATCCACTTGGTATTTACTATTTTTCACATTCAATCCATCTTTATATTTACATAACACAAGCTCGAATTTTTAATCTATATATATTTAGAAAAAGGTTGTATTAATTAAAATTCTAAACTAGTAATTATATTAATTTAAATCATAAACTTTCGTACGTACGTAGTTTATCGATTTATGCTCTTCTTAACGTTTTGTTTGAATAGACATCTCGTGTGGGAGATTTAAAATTTTATTGTTTAACGACCTTCGTAAGAAAATTAATTTAGACTCTCAGTTAAGATTAATCCATTCTTTTCATACTTAAAATCTAATAGTCTATTTTGTTAATACGACCTTTAGAGGAGGTTATAAGGTGTAAGAATTGATGCATAAATGATTTTAAAAATAATCTTAATGCATGTTTGGGAGTGATTTTATCATGGTTAAAAATTACTTTTGTCATTTTTAAAATCACTTTAAAATAGGTTTTTAAATCAATCAAAATTAATTTTGGAGAATTTAAACCATGTTTCATAATGATTATGAAAATGAAAAAAGTGATTTTAATTATTTTACAATCACTCCCAAACATGTCCCGAGCCGAACATGTCTTTAGTCATTTTAATATTAAATTTTACACTTTTAAATGTAAATTTCATATCATCAAAATTAATGTTGAAATGATTATAAATATATTTTGAAGTAATTTTGAAACTGACAAAGTGATTTTGACTACTTTAAAATTATCTTAATATGTTTTTCAGTGATTTTGAAATGGTTAAAATCATCTTGATCATTTTAACATTCACTCCGAAACAATATTTTAAATAATTCATAATCAATTTTGATGATATGAAAATTATATTTAAAATATAAAATTAAATATTAAATCGTAATTAAATGCGTGTTTTGAAATGATTCTAAACATGAGAAAAATGGTTTTAACCATTTCAAAAATCACTCCAAAATATATATTTTATAAATTATTGAATTCGATTTACATTACAAATTTAAGAGTAATAATTGATAGAGTTATAAATCTCACATGTTATTATTTATTTATTTTTTTTGGAAAGAGTTGGAAGGAAAATATGTAAAATGATAATTTGTTTTTGTTATTTTGTATTTATATTTGATATGAATATAGGGAACAAATGAAAGCTTGGATGATGCTATTAAAAAATTGAACGAGATAGAACTGATACCCGACAAGCCAAGTGATGCAAGGCCTTCTCTCTACCGAGTAAGCTCTTTGGTTGTATATTAATCATTTTTGGTTTTTGTTTTAAATTTTAAATACATTTTCCCCTTAAATTTTGCCTATAGTTCCCATTTCATCGAAGATTTCACTACAGCTCTATTGGATAATTATTTCATCCGGGATTTCTTTGTTTTTTATTTTTAAAAATTAAGTCTATAAACAATCTTTTAACTTCTAAATCTCTTACTTTCATATCTACTTTTTACCAACATTTTCAAAAAACAAGTTAAATTTGAAAACTAAAAAAAAAAAAGTAATGTTTGGTAATTATTTAGGTTTTTGTTTTTTATTTTTCAAAATTAAATCTATTGACACTATTTCTACTTTTAAATATCTTTATTTGTTATCTACTTTTTACCAATGGTTTAAAAAATCAAGCTAAACTTTGAAAATTAAAAAAAGTAGTTTTTAAAAATTTATTTTTGTTTTTGGAATTTGGTTAAAAATTTAACCATTATACTTAAGAAAGATCTAAATCATTGTAAGAAACGAGGAGGAAATAAACTTAATTTTCAAAAAACAAACACAAAAAACGAAAGGATTACCAAATGGAACCGTAATTTGTTTTTGTTTTTGGAATTTGGCTAAGGATGCAACTATTCTACTTAAAATTGATACAAACCAAGTTAAGAAAATGAAAAAAAAAAAAATTTAATTTTCAAAAACCAAAAACAAAAAACGAATTGGTACCAAACGGAACCTATACTTTAAGTTCTTAAGTTTTGAGCTTGATTTTAATTGCCTCTAAATTTCAAAATATTACAGATTTACATTTGAGAATATTTGTGTTCTATTTCAATTTGGTCCTTAGATTTTGAGATTTGTACTTTTTAACATCGATTTTTTATAATACTCACTTCAGTCTTTTACGTTAATGTCTATTAATTAATTTGAAACAATTATAAAATGAAATTTTAAAATTAATTTTAATAGTAATGAAAAGATTTTGAACTTAATTAATTATAGTTCTTTTAATTTTTTAAAATTACTAAATAGATATTAATTAACGTGGGATTTTCAAAAATAGAAAAATAAGGAAAATTATTTAAACAAAATAGTAAAATTTTAATCTTCTTTGATAAAGGCTGATAGAAGTCCATCAATGTCTATAATTTTTTTTTTTGCTATTTCTATAAATAGTTTGACATTTTTTCTATCTATGAAATTTTTTCCTTAATTAACACTAAAAAATGAATATTTAGTAAAAAAAATTGAAGTTAAATGTATAATTCTTGAAACCTAGATATCAAAATAAAACAAAATTCAAATATTAACGGTAAAATTGTAACAGTTTGAAATCCAATGACTAAATTGAAATTAGAGTCATAATGTAAGAACTAGAAATTGTAACATTTTAAAAATTAAGGGACTAAAAAGAGATTAATATAGACATTTCAAAAGTATATATGGATCAAAGTTGAAAATATAGGAATTAACCGAAATGACTCGTAGTTAAAAATACAAAGTTAGAGATGAACATTAAAGGATAAAAGTCTTTACATTTCGATACTATTTGGTTTCAATACTTTCGTTTCAATTCTAATTTTGATCTCATATATTTACGAAACATCCATTTTTCATCCTAATACTTTTAAAAAAGTAACAATTTTTCTACCACAAAAATAAAAACGAAGAGATCATAATGATAAATTTTTAAAAACATAGATATCAAAATGTCGAGAACCAAAATGATTCAATATAAAAAATATAAGAACCAAAGTAGTATATAAATTGAGTATCGTCATCAATATTAGCCTCTTCTTTATCCTCTTTGTATCATAATATTTGAAGTAAGGCAATTAATACTTAAGAACCTTCATGCAGGCTATTATATATACCTTATTAGACGAAATTAAGGACGCTAAAACTTTTTGGTGGACTTACACAGGCTATATAGGCACCGGACCCAAGCATCGATAACATTGTAATAATTTTATATCCTTTTATATGGGGAAAATAATTTGTATTTTTCACTTCTTTTTCTTTATTATTTATTATTTGTGCTATACTTTGTTTATGTACTTTAAAAAAAATATAATTTTCCCAAGTCCATGCATTTCCCCAAATTTCTGTATGTAATTCAAGTACTTTTGGAAGAATCCCAATAAAAAGCCCATTTTGTTGTAGACCCAAATTTTCTCTTCTTTTAACTTTAATGGGCCTTCATAACTTGATGAGATACCCAACTAGCTGGAAGATGATCTTTATCAAAATAAGACCACACACAACAAATTCCAAATTATTTATAGAACTTTTTACATACATGTTGCATACAAATATGTGAGGAAAAAAATATTTATTTGATGCCTTGAATATATTATATGGCACTCTAAATGACCACGTATGAAGTTTAGTCTCTGTTTCGATTCTCTAATCTTTACATTTTTATTTTTTTGGTTTGTCTATCTCACATTACAACAAAAATGAACTACCATGACACATCTCTATAACCAAATTGAGATGAGAGAAGAAAAAAGTGTCATAAATATGAAAAAACGCATTTTTTTGGTCAGGTAAAAGGGAATGTTAAATTTTTAAAAGTTTATGACACTTTTTAAGTGTTGTGGATCTATTGACGATTTTTAAGTGTTATTTAAGAAAATATTTTTTAAAATAAAATAAATAAAATGTAAAGAAAGTTAACCCCTCGGTTCATTTCTCCTTCCCCTCCTTTTCATATTTTCTTTCACTCCTATCTATTATTTAAAAGAAAAAGAAAACAAACAAACAAAAAAAAAAAAAAAAAAAAAACAAAAAACAAAAAACCCAAAAAGCCTAATCTCACATTTTTCTTTCATCTCTTTTCTCCTCTTTATGGAGACCCTCCTCTCAGGGGAAATTTTCACAAAATGACCTTACACGAAATTTCTCCAATGACCTCTTCCTAAAACTTTTCTAACCACTGACCTTTATTGCCCCATGGCAATTCAAAATTACCCCACAGTTTTAAATCCCTTCAGACCGTTTGTGCGCCTCTATGAATACTTTACAAGATAGTCCATTCACTTTATTTCTTTCATTTCCTTCTCGAAGTATTTATCTTCGAAGAATTTTCTCTCAAATTTGCTCCCGTTTTCTCTCCGAACTTCAGTCGAGAACTCCTCCAATGTTTCTCTTTGAACTTCATTGCCACCGTCGTCGTGATCTGAAAGGTATGAGACTCTTCTCCTTGAAGAATGCATGTTGATATTCGAGGTTTGACTGTCTTTTAGGGTTTAATCACGTATTCGTTCGTAACCGATCGTTGAGAGAATATTAAGCGATCGGATAGAGAATACTAAGCGTGCGTTTAGATATTTATTGTGTGATCGTTTAGCTAATTGTTACGTGCGATCGTTTAGATATTTAGGGTTTATATCGTGTGATCGTTTAGCTAATTGTTACACGATCATTTAGATATTTATTATGTGATCGTTTAGGTTTATATCATGCGATTGTTTAGATATATTTTATGTGGTCGTTTAGTTTTCATTATGCAATCATTTAGTTCTTGTTATGTGATCGTTTAGGTTTTCTAGACGGTCGTTTAGATTTTTTAGATGATCGTTTAAATTTTCTAGACGATCATTTAGATTTGTTTGTAATGTACACGATTGTCAGACTAGTAAGATGACAATTATTTACTAATTCTTGTAATGTACACGATTGTCAGATTATTAAGATGACCGACCTTGTTGAGAAATATTTCCCTGCAATAGTTGCTTGCCAAGTCCATAAAATTGTTCCTATGATTAAGAATAAGTTGACAGAAAAACAAATGAGACTGTATAGGAAAACGACCTTTGGTCCATTGTTGGATATAGATATTATTTTTAATGGACAACTTTTGCACCACTTTCTGTTAAGGGAGGTAGCATATGCGAACCCAGACGTTATATCATACAACATTTTAGGGAAGAATGTAACATTCTCCCAAGAGGATTTTAACTTGATAGTTGGGTTGTGGCCGACCAGGGAAATAGTAGAAAGAGAAACAAGCAGTGAAAGGCTATGAGAACTCATTCTTGGACCAAAAGACCCAAATGGAAAGGATAGTTCTTGCAAGGATGTGGAGATCGAATTCAAGAACTTCAATTTTACTAATGACGAAGATGCTGTCATGGTTGCATTGACACTATTTATTGAAACGGTGATGATTGGGAAAGACAAAAAAACCCAATTCGATGTGAATATATTT
>NC_052356.1:60074900-60078737 GCF_009727055.1 Benincasa hispida | reverse complement strand
CTCAATCCTGAGTGTTTTGGGAACTCTTGCCTTTGAGGGCGGTCCTTTGATTAGTATGGGTAAGAGTGGCCAGATTGCCAACTCAACAAGCCTACCTTTTTGGGGGTTTTTCTGATTGGGGAGCTGGGAACTCAGTTACACAAGATGAAATTCACTCCTTCCCCGAAGCAGGAGTAAGTAGGTAGATTGCTCCCTTAAGGCTGATTCCAGGTCTTGAACATAGTGGCCACATTCTCTCTTTGGAAGAGAGGACCTAGTCATAGTAGGACTATGACTTATTGTTCATTAGGGAAACCAGTGGTACTTGAGGAGTTAGATGTAACTATAGGGGTAAAACGATAAATTCGTCAAGTTGTATTTATAAGCGATCTGTGAGATTTATCGCATTGTTGATTGGTTGATATGGACATAGAAATATATTTATAGTGATGAGAGTACAGCTGTCGGTCTTTAGTGGAGTGCCCGACAGTTAACGGATGGTGGATCCCGTGATTAAAGAGTTCAGATAGTTATTCACGTACCGTTGGAGCTTCAAGCTATAGGTCCATAAGGTTCCCTTGGTAGCTCAATGGATTCAAGTTGAGAATTAGTTCTTGGAGTTAGTTTGAAGTGTTCAAATTAACAAGAGAAAATTCAATTATATATGATATAATCAGTGTGATGTATGAGATATATAAAGTGGAGGATTAATGTAAATGTGATTTACATTAAGTACCATAAAATAGAAAAAGAACTATGGTTTATATGTTTCATGAGATGAAATATTAAAATTATAGGTTATAAATATAATATGGTAAGTTGGTTATCATATTTATTTATAATATATTAATTATATGATAATTAATTTCTTTTTCTCTAATAACCGATATAGTGGAAAGTTATTGGTGGTTTTATGATAACCGTGAGATACAAGGAAAAATGTTTTCCTAAATTTAGAAGTTTCCTTCCAGAAAGAACACACGGATAGACTATCAAGTGAAAAAGTTTCACTAAGCGATAGCTGGCAGAGACAAACGATCGTGGAGCTTTGACTATATGATAGTACATCAACTAATCATAGCTAAATGATCAAGTGGCTTTGTCTAAGCGATAGGCTGCCATTTACTATACAATCGAGCACATCGTCTATATGATAGATTGTGTTATCTTCCACCTGCTCAATCGTCTACATGATCGTTGTCCTCCTGTCTCTTATACACATCTAGATGTGTATAAGAGACAGACCCACAACTCCTGGATTCTCACATCGAGAATAGCAAGGTAACCATTGTGGTGGTGTCTTCACTCAGTTCGTGGATTGAGTGTGACTTGATTGGTTTCATGGAGGCTGTTCATTGTGTTCGTTGTGTTTGTGCTGTTGTCAGCAGTCTATTCGTTGTGTTCATGTTGCTGTGGACACTTGTAGATTGATCGAGGGATTCTTGAAGAATGTTTCTTCAAAGGTATGCATACTCTATCCCTGGATACTCTTTTAAAGTATGTTGTAATTTCTTGTTGTGTATGACCTGTTAGATTCTATTTTTGTACTATAATTGGTTATGTTCAATTCGAATGGAATTTGGAATGATCCTTCCGCTGCTCATGAAAATCCTCATGCTAGATTTCCTTAAGATGATCCCCCTCAGACTAATGCAGAAGATCCCTTTTATACCCACCAAGAAACCGACAATGTAGATGATCCCCCTCAGATCGATGTAGAAGAACATGTCAATGAACAGCCAGTTGGCACGATCAGTGAAGTCCTCACTCAAGCATTTAGTCTTAGGGGCCATTTCATTGCGGATTCAGTCAAGGTTGTGAGGACGTCAACTTAGAAGGATGCTACTGAAGTTGAGGTATGACTGTTGCATGAATTAGTCTTCTTAATATCGTACTGTCATTAATTTATAATTTAAATATAGGAAAAAAATGATCGAAAGCGTCAAAAAAAGAAAAAACCAGCAAAGTTCACACTTGAGTTGGTGAAAAGGGGGAAGAAGGGAGATTCTCAGCCTCAATCTTCTCAGCCTAATTTTCTCAGCCCCAATCAGCCACAGTCAATCCCAACCCCTTGGTCCCTGTACTGGACTTCCCCATAAGGACTGTTAGTTCCTATGACCCATGCTTCCCAGTCCCATATGTTATGTGGAATTCATACAAAAGATAGAAAAACTATCCTAAAACCAAAAACGAGGAGCAAACGGTCGTATATACCTTCAGGACCAAGGATTTCTTCAAACACTTGAGTAGAACACATGGGTGCTTAGAGATGTGAGTATTTCTATTTATTCATTAACCAAGATCGATTGTTTAGAAGTTTCTTAAACTATCACATACATAACTTATATTTTTCTTTGTTGGACTAGACTATGGATCTTCTTTTGATGCATGTGCATCAGAAGTTGCACTCGAAACTTGACCTGGGCATGTGTCGATTCACAATGATTGACTTGAGCTTTAAGATATGGAAATTTCACATGTTTGTTGAAACTACTCTTCATCAACCATGTATTTACATCTTGCCCATCCCAGGATGCTTTGATGGAGCCAGAAGGTATTGCTTTTAAGATCCATTCAGGAGGTATTGAAATGGAGGGTGGCAAAGTGGCAGGCTAGTTGGATCATGAAGCACACCTGAGATTTTGGGTGGACTCTGACTTCTTTATTGACTATGTGCTTGGACAGTATAAATAATACAAGCCAGCGTGGATGGATGTTGACTTTGTATTTGGGCCAATCAACATCAAACAACACTGGCTTATGTTGGTCATTGATTTAGAGAGGTGCAAAATCTTTGTATTTGACTCCATGTCGAACTACATCAATGGTGACATACTTGATGGTCACCTCAAGCTCATGACCAGAGAAATACCTTCAATGTTGATTTCTACCAGATTTGAAAAACAACATGAGATGTTCATGTACGGGCAATGAGAAGTGAAGAGACCGAAGATGACCCTCTAAGAGGGCAAGTCTCCTAACTGTGGCATTTTTTGTACTAAATTTGTAGAATACTGTGTAACTGGTGCTAATAGGGCTGACTTAACACAAGCTAATAAGGAATTGTATAGGAAATAGTATGTTGCCCAGTTTGGGCAAATAAATTTTTATGGTAATAGAATTGATGTTTAACTATAATATCATTTAAGAATATGTACAAGATTGTTTAAGAATATGTATAGAAAATGTACAAGATTGCATAGAAAATGCAAACGATCATTTAATACTATCTAAATAAAATAATGACCGTTTAACTAAGTGATCGCGCATACTTAGGTGATCGTTTAGAAAATCTAAACGATTGTATAGAAAATGTAAAAGATTATTTAATAAAAATCTAAACGATCGTTTAATACAATCTAAACGATGATACATAATTACATATCGTTCGGTCTAGATGGGTCTGTGCCAAGTGTTATCAATGTTTGTCTACACATTTTCTCGTTATGTACTCTCTGACCACATTGTGTACACCTATGTATTTATTATGGCTCCTCTCCAATAGAAGTTATCCTGATGGTTTAGCGTCGACCTACACTTGCTACCTCTTGCGGTGGTAGAATTGGTTCAAAATCTTCAAAATTTTGTCTTCGACTCCATTCTTGTCTATGTCCAATTGGGAAGATTGGTTCGGCGTAAGCAGCAAGCACATACTCAACTGTAAATAGAGATGTCCAATTTCCCCACGGGGACGGGGCCCCGCTGGGATTCCCCAATTAGGTGGGGAATCGGGGAGGGAGTGGGAAAAAAAATTCCCTAGAAGCTAAACGAGGACGGGGACGGGGAATCCCCGCTCCTGACCCCAGCGCTGCCCCGTTCCCCATCCCCGCCCCAATTAGCTTTTACATATTTATTTAG
>NC_052356.1:60068317-60074065 GCF_009727055.1 Benincasa hispida | reverse complement strand
GTGATTGGTAGTTCTCATGTATCTTTCAACACTCCATTGAGGCATTCTACTATATTTGTCGTCATCTTGTCATACCTACAATGGACTTGATAAACCCTTGCCCATCGTTGTAATCCAACCTTCTCAAGATAGGCCGTCACACCAGGATATTGATGGAGCTTAGCCCAATACATCTAAAACTCAGACATTCTATAAGCTTTCACTGCTAGGTAGAAGTGTGGGATTATGTCCTTATTCTTGAATTTGTCAACCAAATTGTTTCGAATATGGTATATACATAGAGCATGAAATGCATTAGGGAATATACTTGCAACAACCTTTGTAATTGAGATGTGATGATCTGATATAATCACTAAATTTGGAATGTCTCCTATTGAATCCTTCAAATGAGTCATGAACCAAGTCCATGATGCATTGTTCTCACTATCTACAATACTAAAGGCGATAGGATATATGTTGTTATTGCCATTGATACATGTTGCTATTAACAACACACCTTTGTATTTCTCATGCAAATGGGTCCCATCAACAACAATCACTGGGAGGATGCAGTTCAAAACACCCCTTATACATGGACCAAGTGCCATGAAGACGTACTTAAAGTATTGTCTGTTCTACACTTCAACCTCAAATATCGTACCTGGATTTGCAAGCTTAAGTGCCTTGCCATATGCCCTAACAATAGCATATGATCCTTCCGGCGACCCTCGTGCGAACACCAATATGTACTCTCTAGCACGATAAGCCCGCTTGTAAATTATGTTCACTCCATATTCTCATCGGAGGTCTTCAATTATATCCCTCAGGTGGTATGTTTGACCAACTTGTTCGTATTTGGACTTGATTAAGTGTCCAATAACCCAACATTTTGCTTGTCGATGATTACCCATTCTCATTTCAAGAGAACATGTACGTTCGCTTGGATATTTCGTCACTCTGAAGGAATCACTTTCTTTCATTTTTTTTCGCATGGACCCTCCACTTGAATTCCTCCACCAAACACGGGACAGTTAGCAAGCTCTTTGTTGACTTTTTTACACGATAGTCAAAGTTCTTTCTTATTGCAAGCATCAATAATTTAATTGACAAATCATATTTCGAAAGGAAAATTTGACTGACCTTTATATCCTCTTCATTTAGAAAGTCATGAGGTATTGTAATGAGGTCATCATACAATGGGCCCTCTTATGGTCTAGGTATATCTACAAATGTTTGGGTTGGAATGGTGGAATGCATTTGAATCGAAGGCATCACAACTGGTGGGATGGGAGTAGGTGGGGTTGGAACATGGATGTAAGGTGTTAGAAAAGTTTGTTGTCCTGAAGATTATCCATATCCATGTTCAGTATCAAACTGTGAAGTACATCTGGGTTCACTATTGTGACCAAATCAAGCTTCACATCGGTCATCCCCTAAGTTTTGACTGGTTGAAATTGGTTGATCGGTTGGATTGCAATGTTAGTACATATTGTCTATGTGTACTCCATGGCTTTCGCAAGGTGTAGCTGATACAAATAACGACATCTGGGATGCATCATTGCCTTCTAAAAAAAGCTAAGGTCTTCATCGTCGATTACGTCGATCGGGGGAGTTGGGACCAATAAATTGTAACAACATTTGATATGTATATCAAACATATCCGGATCGATATTCAATCATTGATGCATCATACTTACTAATTCACTGGCTGCCATATCATTTCTAACTTTCAAACCTTTCATATGACCTCTAATATAATTCCATTCGGACTCATCCCAATCCCCACCAAATCGTACAAAGATGCAAAGTAGCGTCATTGATCTATAATGGATAAGAAAATTTTAAGCAAATATTGTAATTTATGACCGACCGTCAATATATATAAACACAATTGTATACTAAGTTATAAATGATCGTATACTAAGTTATAAATGATAGTGTAGTAATTTATAAAACGATCATGTAGTATTTATAAACAATCGTGTAGTATTGTATAAACGATCATTTAGACGAATATATATTACTAAGTATACAATCATTTATACATTACTACATGATCGTTTATAAATTACTACATGATCGTTTATAAATTACTGCAATTGTTTATAAATTACTTCACGTCGTTTATAAATTACTACACGATTATTTATAACTTAGTATGCGATCGTCTAGTAATGCTAAACGATACTTATATTGTGATGAACGATTGTGTATATATTACTATATGATCGTTCAAAGCGACACTTATTATGAAAGCGATTCGGGACAAGAAATATTGTAGAATATCACTTATATTGTCTCCGTTTGTGAATCTCACGATGAAAGTGATCAATGAAGATGTTGGACTGAAACTCTGAGAGAACACTCCAAGAGAACAATGGGAGAATTTCGTGGGGAGTTCAACAGAAAGTGAATACTGAGAGCGACCTTCCATTCTGTTAATTCCAATGTTATTGAATTCTATAATGCTTCGGTGGAATGTTGGTGTTGTATTAACTATACATTCAATGGTTGAAGGAAGAAGATGGAAGGCTTTGATCTGAAGAATTTTTAAAACTAGGGGTAATTTTGGAATTTCGCATGGGCAAAAGGTCAATGGTAGAAAAGTTTTTAGGAAAAGGTCATTGGTAGAAAAGTTTTTGGTCTTTGGGTCATTTTGTGAAATTTTCCTCCTCTCACCACATTTTTTCTTCTCTTCATGATGGGTTTGATGCACATCTCTCAATGGTGAAGCACAAGACTCACTAAGACTCATTTCTTCGATTATGTTTGGCTATATCCGGCAATGGTGTATGACAACTCCACACAAACTAGTTAGCTGTACATCGACACCCCGATTGTCGACATTCGGTAGAAGCTATCAAGCCCAGAATCTGTCCTCTGATCAACTTGGACTCTTGACCCACACCTTGATATACCTCGTTTTGGATCATCCATAGCTTAAAGAGGCAAGTTTGCGAATTCAGACCAATTTTTACAATTTTTAGCAATAAAATTTGACGAAGTTCAGTAGGTAACAATGCTATTTAGATCCTTTTAAACTTTATTTAAGGTGCGGTATAATTGTCCTTAACCTTTCAAACTTCTATTTGTAGCTTTGGATTTGTTTTAGACTCCTTCGAACATTTTTTAGTTAGGACTCGAGTCATTTTTGGTAAGTTTTATGTGTTAAAACTTTGTTTCGAGATTGAAAGTGTCACTTTGACACTTTTTAGGAAATTTTTACATGGTTTTCTATTGTTTGTCAAGACAAATGTCTATCACTTTTGCAAACTATCCTTGGTGAAATAGTTTTCTTCTATTCTTTCAAGCCAGTATGAGGGTGTTGTCTAACTAAAAAGATAAAGACAAACAAGCTTACTTTTTGATTTCATTATTTTAAAGACAAATGGGCTTACTCTTTGATTTCATTATTTCTTTATGATCATTTGATTTCATTATCTCTTTATGATCATTTGTGGTTGTTTCCTTTTATAAGTGTTATAAAGGAAATTAGACCTAAAATCAATAATTCAGAGTTGCATGCGGACTTAGGGTGAACTAAAGTTTTTTAAAAGGGTTTTAAAATTGGATTGAGATAGACCTAAGTTCAAGTGGTTCTAAAGAGTTTAGCAACCTAGATTAATCTTTTAAATTCGGTTTAATAGGATTAAATTGGTTGGAATAAAAGATTAAATTTGTTGTAAACCTATCTATAAGGGACCTTTTGTCTAAGGCGGGTTCTGGCTAGGCTAGGGTTCTTAAGTTGACGGAAACGTAACACCCCTACTTGGGAATCTACCTGGAAAGGTGAATTAGATAGATTTTCAACAAACATGCAATGATTTGGTAAAAGACTCTGTTAAAGAGTTTAATGGATGATGATCAAAAGTTGTTCAGCTATCCAAGGTAAAAGTTACTCTTGGGAAAACCTAAAAGTCACTTAGTTAAAATCCTTAGCCGTGTTTTTTCTAAGTAAGCTAAACCCTAGGTTATAAAATACTCAGTGGGAGGAGGAGGCGTATCAGATATGTCTATGATTCCACTCACGTTTCTCCCTATATGTTCACACCATGAGATTCATGCTTGGCCTCGAGATTCCCCAGGATGCATCCCTCTTCAGATGGTGTTTGCATGAGTCAATATCAAAGTGAACGGAGAGAGTGTTTATAGTAAGTGGGTGAAGGGTGTGTGACAACATGTCGTATGGTCTCTATCATTGGTTCACACTAGGAGATCATTCTGTACGCCCTCGAGTCGTCTTCAATGCGGCCCCCTTCGGATGGATTTTTTGCAGTTAGTCAATATCAAGGTGAACTCCAGAAATGGATAGGGTCACTTTAGGTTTTGCCCCATTCGGATTTTTTCCCTTTGGATTGGCCTTTTGGGACGGACCTCTAGGGCTTAAAATGGTGGGTCATACTTACGGGAGATTGTTAAGTAAGTTAATGTTCTCTTGGCCAAATCAATGATGGCTAGTCGTTATAGGAACAAGAGTTGTTTTGGTATTAATGACTGGTTGAGAACTTCTCAATTCAGAGAAGGGATAATTGACCTCCCTTCGGTGGCTTTTTTCCTAAACCTTTGAAGTGTCATTGCGAAACTAGATGTCACACGGGGTTCATGTTAGTTTTGCTAAAACCTTATTGGATGTTGTTTTGTTTTACAAGGGGTATTTGCTAAAAACCTAACGTAGGTCAATATGTTTTTCTTTTCAGCAACTAGTTAGTATTTCCGTTTAAAGCTTTTAAAAATGACCGATTTCTTACAGTGGAAAGAATCGTGTGAAACGAATTTCGTGGCAAACGACCTCCATCTCACTACTCTCCAAAAGAGGAGACAAGACAATAAATATGATTTATTTGTCTTGGAGACATGTCTAGTAGAGAATGATGATTCTGCCTGGATCCTTGATTCAGGTGCTACCAAACATGTCAGCACCTCTTACCAAGGATTTAGTTCCTAGAAAATGTTGCCACAGGGAGAGATGACTCTTCAAGTCGGTAATGGTGAGGTTGTTTCAGTTGTTGCTGTAGACAGGCTGAAGTTATTTGTTGACAAGAAATGTTATCTATTACTAGATAATGTTTTTATAGTTTATCATATTAAGAGGAACTTAATCTCGATTTCTTGTCTCATTGAACAAGGCTATACCGTCTCCTTTTCTGAGAATAAAGTGTTTATTTTCAAGAATAGAATAGAGATTGGTTCTGGTTTAATGGAAAATAACTTATATGTACTAAGGCCGTTAGTCATAAAAGCCTTGTTTAACACTGAAATGTTCAGTACGGCAACAACAACTAAAAGACCAAAGGTTTTTCCAAAGGAAAACGCCCATCTTTGGCATCTAAGGTTAGCTCACATCAACCTCAATAGGATTGAGAAGTTAGTGAAAAGTGGACTTCTAAAGAGTTTAGAAGAAAACTCCTTGCCGGTATGTGAATCATGTCTCGAAGGTAAGATGACCAAACGACCTTTTACTGGAAAAGGTTACAGAGCCAGGGAAGACTTGGAGCTTGTACAATTAGACCTTTGTGGTCCGATGAATGTTAGAGCTCGAGGTGGGTATAAATATTTCATCTTTTTCATAGATGATTATTCAAGGTTTGGGTATCTCTTTCTAATGCAACGTAAGTCTAAAGCTCTTGACAACTTCAAGGAGTATAAGGCTGAAGTTGAAAACTTGTTAGGAAAGAAGATAAAAACACTACGATCTGATCGTGGTGGAGAGTATATGGACCTCCAATTCCAGAACTATATGATAGAACATGGGATTGCATCCCAACTCTC
>NC_052356.1:60064576-60066407 GCF_009727055.1 Benincasa hispida | reverse complement strand
TAGGATATCTGACTGACATTAAAAGTTGCTAGCTGTCCAGTTCCAAATGAAAGATTTGGGTGAGGCACAGTATACTCTCGGGATCCAGATCATTCGGGATCACAAGAACGGTTAGCCCTGTCTCAGGCATCATACATTGATCAAATATTGATTAGGTACAAGATGCAGGATTCCAAGAGGGGTTTGTTACCTTTCAGGCATAGAATTATTCTGTCTAAGGATCAATGTCCTAAGACACCTCAAGAAGTTGAGGAGATGAGACGGATTCCCTATTCTTCTGTTGTAGGAAGCTTGATGTATGCAAGGATGTGTACTAGACCCGACATTTGCTATGTAGTAGGGATTGTCAGTCGATATCAGTCCAATCCAGGATTTTATCACTAGACGGCTGTCAAGACGATCCTCAAGTATCTTCAGAGAACGAGGGACTACATGCTTGTGTATGGAGATAAGGATCTGATCCTTACAGGATGCACGAACTCTGATTTTCAGACCGATCGAGATTCTCGTAAATTGACATCGAGGTCAGTGTTTACTCTAAATGGAGGGGCTATAGTTTGGCGAAGCATCAAGCAAGGATGCATTGCGGACTCCACTATGGAAGCTGAATACGTAGCGGCTTGTGAAGCAGCTAAATAGGTTGTTTGGCTGAGGAAGTTCCTTGCAGATTTGGAAGTTGATCCAAATATGGATTTGCCTATCACTCTTTATTGTGATAACAACGGGGCTGTGGAAAATTCGAAGGAGCCTCGGAGTCATCATCGAGGTAAGCACATCGAACGAAAATATCCCTTGATCAGGGAGATTGTGCGTCACGGTGATGTGATAGTCGAGTAGATTGCATCGGAGCACAACGTTGTTGATCCCTTTACAAAGGCCCTCACCGCTAACGTGTTTGAGGGTCACCTGGAAAGTCTGGGTTTACGGGACATGCGGCATCTTGTCTAGGAAAAGTGGGAGATGATACTGAGGTATGCCCTAGTTTATTGTATATTGTACAGTTTTATATTGTATTGTACATTAGTCTTCCGAGTCGTTAAGACAAGTGGGATATTGTTGGGATTGGTGTCCTAATTCTCTCGGAGTCTCGTTGTTTTGTAAAGATACACATTGTTCAATGAATAAAATAAATGTTATTTAATTCTGGCATTTAATCATATCCAATAAACAAAGCTCCTTGGATATCTTATGTGAACTTAAGCATGTATATATGATATACAAGTGGATTATGCCTTAAGTGATAACCTAAATTGGTCTGTAGTATAAGGATTAAGGTGGGATACCTGATCCTGATGACACTACGGATACGACCTGCTTTGTAGAGGTTTGCAAGTTTTGTAAACTACTACTGATGGTAGATCTTGACTATTCATGTGGAGACGTGGAGTGGAGGTGTCCTATACAAAGAGTTCATATAAGACCTGAACCACGAGATGACTAGACTCTATATATAACGCCGTTGATACTAGAGACTTGTATCTCACCTAAACAACCATAGGTGACACGACCTCAATCCTGAGTGTTTTGTGAACTCCTGTCTTTGAGGGTGGTCTTTTGATTAGTATGGGTGAGAGTGGTCAGATTGCCAACTCAACATGCCTACCTTTTTGGGGATTGTCTGATTTGAGAGCTGGGAACTCAATCCATAAGATGGAATTCACTTCTTTCCCGAAGCAGGGATAAGTAGAGAGATTGCTCCCTTAAGGGCTGATTCTGGGGCTTGAACATAGTGGCCACAACTTCTATTTGGTACTTAAGGAGACAGATATAACTACAGGGGCATAACGGTTATTGGCCCAGCTGTACTTACGAGCGATCTGTGAAGGGTTGT
>NC_052356.1:60053963-60063871 GCF_009727055.1 Benincasa hispida | reverse complement strand
ACCTATACGATAGGTCTCCGAATTCTCCCACTTGCCCAGTCGTGTATGCGATCATTGTTTCCTCCGTTCGTTTCCCTCACACCAAGTCCGAAAAAAGCCCACCCTCTGAATTCTCACACGAAGAATACCAAGGTCGCCTTGTTGGTGGTGTCAGACTCAACTCAACACCATCGAGGTTTTCCGGAGGCCATTCGTGGTGCTGTGGAGGCCGTTTGTGTCACTGGGGACGAGCGCGGTGTTCATTTGTGTTGTGGAGGAGTTCGTGACGGAGGAGATCGTGAGGACAAGTGCAAAGTGTTCGTGCGGTGTTGTAGTCATGTAGATCGGGCGTTCGAGTTGCTGTTGTTCTAGCATTCGTGTGCAACGGAGCGTGGAGACGTTTTTGCCGATGTGCATAGAGTTTGTCTTTCTATGCATTTGAGTTTATTCATGCTGTAATTTCTCTATATAATTGTTTAACCATTTGTTTTGACGTCGACTGTAAATGTATATGTTCATTCATGATTGTAATTTGGAATAGTCTTGTTCTGCTGCTCATAGAAATCCTGATTCCGATTTCCTTCACTAAGATCCGTGGTTATTTCATGTAACTTAAGCATGTATGTGGAGACATACAAGTGAATCATGCCTTAAATAATAACCTAAATGGTCTGTAGTAGATGGATATAGGAGGGATACCTTATCCTATTGACACTACGGATACGGCACGCTTTGTAGATGTTAGAAGTGTTGTAAAATGCTACAAATGATCTGATCCTGACCATTCATGTGGAGACATGTGAGTGGGGGTATCCTATACAAAGAGTTTGTATAAGACCGGACCACGAGATGATTAGTCTTTTTATATAATGCCGTTGATAATCGAGACTTACATTTCACTAGAATGACCATAGGTGACATGACCTTAATCCTGAGTGAGTTGGGAACTCCTGCCTACGAGGACAGTCCTTTGATTTGTATGAGTGAGAGTAGCCAGACTGCCAACTCGACAAACCTATCATTTTGGGGATTCATCTGATTGGGGAGTTGGGAATTCAACTACACAAGATGGAATTCACTCTTTCCCCAAAGCAGGGATAAGTAGATAAATTGCTTCCTTAAGGGCTGATTCCGGGTTTTGAACATAGTGGTCACACCCTCTCCTGGCCCGAGAGAACTTAGTCATATTAGGACTATGAATTATTTTTCATTAGAGGAATTAGTGGTACTTAAGGAGTTAGATGTAACTACACAGAGCAAAACAGTGAATTGACCTAATTGTACTTATGAGCGATTTTTGAAGAGTCATCGCACTGTTGATTGGTCAAATGGACACATAAATATATTTGTAGTGTGAAGAGTGTAATTGTCTTTAGTGGAGTGACCAACACTTAATGGATGGTGGATCTCGTGATTAAAGAGTTTAATCAGTTATTCACGTACCGTTGGTGCTTAAAGCTACGGGTCCATGAGGTCCCCTTGGTAGCTCAATGAGTTCACGTTGAGAATCAGATTTTGGGTTAATTTGAAGTGTTCAAATTAACAAGAGAAAATTCAATTATATGTGATATAATTGATATGATGTATAAGGTACATTAATTGGAGGAATTAATATAAATATGATTTATATTAAATACCATAAAATAGAAAAAGAACAATGGTTTATATGTTTCATATAATGAAATATTAAAATTATAGGTTATAAATATAATATGATAAATCGGTTATTATATTTATTTATAATATATTAATTATATGATAATTAATTATTCTTTTTCTCTAATAACCAAATTGAGCGGAGGTTATTGGAAGTTTAATGGTAACTGTGAGATAAAAAGAAAAATGGTTTTCCAAAATTAAGTTAATGATTCATTCGGAATAATCTCACAAAAAGGCTATTAAGTAAAAAGGATTTACTAAGCAATAGCATAGAGAGCATACATGATCAAGCTATAGTTTACTATACGATAGTTACTCGCTTAATCATTGCTACAAGATCGTGTAGAAAAGTCTTTACGATAGGGTTCCATCTTATAAACGATCGAGTATTTCATCTATACAATAGATAGTATCCATCTCCCACTTACTCGATCGTCTACTCGATCGTTTACCTCCTGCTTTCCTCAATCCAAAATCATACAGAGCCCACAACTCATGGATTCTCACACCAAGTACTAAGGTAACAATTTTGGTGGTGTTATAATTTTGTTCGAGGATTGAATTGGACTCGATTGGGATTGAGGTTCATTCAGACGTCCGTTGAGATCATGTTTTGATCGTTGTGTTCGAGTTCGTACTGATTGAACGATTTGCTGAACGATCAAGGGATACTCGAATAAGAGTTTTTCAACTATAATTGTTGTGTTCATTATGAATGAAATTTGGAATGGTCCGCTTCCGCTCACATGGATGTCTGTTAAGGTTTCCTTCAATTTCTAGCTCCCACCTCGATTTTGTCCTCAAAATGGTAGGCTTATTTGGTCGGTGAATTGGCCACCCTCACCCATACAAATCAAAGGACAATTCCTCGTAAACAGGAGCTCATAATATACTCAGGATTGAGACTAAGTCGCCTAGGCCATCCTATTAAAATGGAAACTTGACTATTCAACGGTGTTACATCTAGTGGTTATTATTTTGCGGTCCAGTCTTATGCAAACTCATTGGCATAGGATATACCCACTCGTGTTAACCTATTATGAACATGTTTGGATCATTATGTTTGTATCAAATCAAAGTAGTTATCTACATAGTATTACTGGATAAAGTATGCAAGCCTATCACCTATACTATAGATGCTTAGGCTATAATCTTGAACAATGGGATTTCTGTATTTCAAGACTCATAAAACAACCTTGGATGTTAGTTTATTGGATTTAGGATTATTAAGACAAAATAGACAACAATACAAACAATAACATTTATTGATTTAATATCCATAACTCTTTATTGACGACGGTCAATTAATAACATTCACTATCTACGAGTTTTAGGATATAAAACCCATCCAATACATATTCAATGCCTGAATGAACGAGGATCGTCTGTTAGAGAGCATGTCCTTAATATGATGGTCCATTTCAACGTGGCTGATATGAATGAGGCTGTCATAGACAAGTCTAACCAAAGCTTTATTCTGGAAACTCTTTCGAAGAGTTACCTTCAGTTTCAAAGAAATGCTATCATGAACAAAATAGACAATCTTACCACCCTTATCAACGTGCTGTAAACTTATGAGTCCTTGATGAAAGTCAAAGGGCAACAAGGGGAGGAAAACGTTGCTAATTCCTCGAAAAATTTCTACAAGGGTTCTACCTTTGGGGCTAAGTCTGTGCCTTCTTCCTCAGGCTCTAAAAAGTGGAAAAAGAAGAAAGGTGGTAAGGGGAAGAATAAAGCTACCCCACCTACTGCCCAAAAAGGGCAAAAAGGTTGATAACTTGTAAGAAATACAAGTTATTGCATCTCTTCCATGTAAAAAATAAGAGAAAGGCATGAAGTTTTGACATTTTCTACAAAAGAATTTATACAAAAAATGGAGTATGCGATCACACACTCTCAATATCTAACATACCTAAATTTTGGACTGATATTGCTATCTTCGTGCATAATACCCTTCAGCACAACTAGATGAATGCACGATCGCATAAGCCAAGTACCCACTGATGTGATCAAGCAAGAACTGCCAAAAAAGTGGATGATTGCATTGTTATAAGTGATGAGGCTTGACATGACATGGGCGATGGGAGTCAAATCACATATTGCGTTGGTAGTCGAGAAGAGAACTTTGTGAAGATTCAATGAACCCCTAACATGTTGTAGACGATGTGACAGGATATGAAATTAAATGCACCATATCAATGCAATCATGAGAAAGATAAGATAAAATAAAGAAAAAAAGAATCCTCGAATGCCAATAAATTTCCATGCAATTTTCATGCAAAAAAAAAAAATAAAATAAATAGTGGGAAACGAGAAAATTCTGAGAGGAAACTCTGCTAAAAAACCTTCTTATATTTCCATAGAAATTCCCTAGTGAGAGTTTAGGATTCTTGTGAGAGGGGAAGAAGGATACCACTGTTTAATGTAGTAAGTGAAGCAGTCATCTCATAGAGAGCAAGGTATTGTAGACCACGACTTGATTTTATACTCTTTTCTTCCTTTGTATATTTGCATTGTACTTTCTTTATTGACAAATTTAGACTTTGCAATATGAATACATGTTCTCTTCTGTCCATCTTTTCCATCAATATCATGCATAACTAATTTGTTAAATGGGTTGAGAAGTGTGTAGCTGACACTACTAAACAACAAGAGAATCAGGCGATCAACTTGTCTTATGCATGCTTATATGACTTGCTTGAATCAATTGAGAGATTGTTCTAAGTAAATTTAATCTAAGTTTGAAATACCTTAGATTTGGATCTCATAAAACAAGAGATGATATTTCTTAGAAATAAGTATATCCTCTGCACATTGCATTCATTGAATGCATCTTAGAAATAAGATAATGTGGCTAGATACACTTAGAAGTGCTGGACGTAACATTGAGTGCATCGCTTGATCGTATAATCTACTTAGTTTCTTAGGAAGTGTTAATGATAACTCTTCTCAACCCTTTCATCATATATCTGTCATTAAATTCACACTATTTCATTTAGACATAATTTTCATCACATAGTACTTAGATTCGAAATAGCTCATTCACTCAACCATTTCGAACATTTTAATTTGCGCTACGATCATATTTTTAGTTTCACCGCACATTAGCAAGTAATCCCTACATTCGACCTTGGACTCACCAAGACTCTAGTTAAATTTTCACTTGGGTTCGACCAGATAAAACTAAGCAGTAAACCACAATAGTCTTATCAATCTATCACATGTTATTAACGCATCAAGTTTTTTGCGCCGTTGCCGGGGATTGTGGTAACTAACTGTGCTAAAACTATTCTTATTGATCTTTGCAGACCTTGACTTTATGAAGTATTGTACCTTGACTGCGAGAAAGGCACAAACGCTGTATGAGTGACGGAAATACTCCCGAGCTAGTATACGACCTAGAAATAGAGAGAAATTTTTGCATAAGATAGAGAGCCAACAGAAGAAGACGATAAAATGGAGCTCGTAGGATGGTCGAACAATAGAACCACCTAGAGGAACTATGAGTGGAAAAAAATCACAATGAAGCACTTGCCAACCCAATTTTTTTTGCAAATGATTGCAATAGACCCATCAGGGATTATGCGTCACCTAACCTATATGATTTCTCTCTAGGAATCATGCGACCAGTCTTGGATGGAACAAGATTGGAAATGAAGCTCGTAATGCTTCAAATGATTCAAATAGTTGGTCAATTTGGGGGAAGGCACGATGAAGATCCCCACACTCATCTGAGGAGTTTTATCGAAATATGCAACACCTTTGTATTTCCAAACATCACACCAGAGGAAGTATGCTCACATTGTTCCCATTTTCACTATGCAATAAAGCTAGAAAATGGGCATACTCGCTTGAACCAGGGGAGATAACTTCATGGGAACAAGTAGTAAAGAAGTTTATGAAAAAGTACTTCCCACCAATAGAAAATGCAAAGAAAAGAAGGCTTATTACAAACTTTCAGCAGGGAGAATCAGAAATACTCAGTGATGCATGGACAAGATTGAACAGATTAGTTAGAGATTGTCCACATAACGGACTTCTTGACTGTCTCTAGATGAAAATCTTTTATTATGGTTTGAACTCAGGATCACAGACTGCTGTGAATGTTGCCACGACAGGAGGACTATTGGACAAAACATATATTTTGGATCGGATCTCGAAGATTGGCAGGAAAATGAGTATGGGTCCAGAACGAAAAAAGCTCAGAATAATGACACTATCGCATCTCTGCAAACACAAATAATGCAATGACAAATTTGCTGCAGGCGATGAGAATGTGCAAGACCGGCGCGAAGGGCGGGCAAGTGAATATGGTTGCCCAAATGAACAATGGAAGTTGTGTCCTTTTCGAGGAATCTCATTCCTTTGAGGATTGCCCGCGCAATCCTCAATCTGTCTACTTCATTAAAAACAATCCTTTTTCCAACACATATAATCCTGGATGTAGAAACCATCTAAATTTCTCTTGAGGTGGTAATTAGCAACAAGCACAATTCAATCCTCACAATGCCCATAGAGATGGACCACCAGGGTTTCAACAAAGATCAAGTGAATTTTAGGAAACAACTAATTCATCTCAGTCATCCACATCCTCTTCCTTAGAAAATTTACTGAGGGAATACATTCAAAAGAATGAAATAGTTCTTCAAAATCAAGCAACATGCATTCGTAATCTTGAAGAACAAATGGGCAGATTGCAGGCGAGTTGAAAAACAGGCAACAAGGAGCACTTCCCAGCACCACAAAAATTCCTCACCACATGAGAGACAAAGGCAAGGAAAATTTTAGACGGTGACATTATAGAGTGGACACATAACAACAAAGGCTGTAAAAAGTAAATCGCATGATGAATCTAAAAATCAACAAGACAAATATCATGCGTCCGAAAAGAGTGTTCATATGGAAGAACAAGAATCAGAAGAAATTAGCACATTAACTCCTACAACATTAGCACCACAGGACGAGCAATCACCTTCATTTCCATAAAGGCTGAAAACAAAGAAAAGCAATGAAAATCAATATCAATGCTTTCTTGGAGTATTAAAACAACTGCACATCAACATCCCCTTTGTGGAAGAAATAGAACAAATGCCCACCTATGCTAAATTTTTAAAGAATATTATATCCAAGAAAATGAGCATAGGGAAATAAAAGATGGTGGCTCTAGCAAGTTAGCAATACGATAATACCTCCAAAGATGAGAGACACTAGAAGTTTTACAATACCTTGTTCAGTCAGAGGGATTTATATTGGGCATGCTCTATGTGATCTAGGTGCAAACATAAATCTAATGCGCTTGTCAATTTTTAAATAATTGGAGATTGGAGAACTCACACCTATATAGTGACCCTTCAATTAGCAAACTGATCGCTTGTACATCCAGAAGGGAAGTTGGAAGATGTGTTGGTTAAAGTGGATAAATTGATCCTTCCTGTAGACTTCATTATACTTGATTATGAAGCTGATAAACATGTACCTATTATCTTGAGATGACCATTTCTTTCCATTGGAAGAGCTCAGATCGATGTACATAAAGGAGAGATTGCAATGAATGTCAATGGTCAAAAGCTGAAGTTCAACATCATTATGGCGATGAGCTACTCGGATGAAGTACACTCATGCATAGAGATGAGGAATGAGCCTGCAGCTTTGATTGGGAAGCAAATGAAGAATCAAGACTAAAGGAGGAGGCCTACACTGCAGTCGAATCATGTAATGCAATGACCGTGATACAGAAAACTTGTGTACCGCTGAATATAGAGGAAGAAAAGGGCTAGAATAAAACCTCTCTGGAACAACCTCCAGTCCTAAAATTGAAGGTGTTACCAACCCATCTGAAATATGATTTTCTGGGATAGAATGAAACCTTGCCACTCATCATATCATCCACACTTTCCAAAGAAAGAGAAGCAACCCTTATTGAAGTGTTAAAAAAAATACAGCACCATAGGGTGGACCATTGCTGATATTAAGGGTATAAACCCATCCTATTGCATGCACAAAATCGGATTGAAAGAGGGTTAGTAGGGCACTATTGAAACTCAAAGCAGGTTGAACCCTACGATGAAAGAAGTGGTAAAAAAGGAAATCATCAAATGGTTGGATGCTAGAATTATCTTCCCCATCTCAGATAGCACATGAGTTAGCCCAATGAAGTGTATGCCAAAGAAAGAGGGAATTGCAGTAGTACCCAATGAGAACAACGAATTAATACCAACGCGTACAGTTACCAGTTGGAGGATTTACATGGATTATCAGAAACTCAATGTCGTGACAAAAAATGATCACTTCCTCTTGCCCTTTATTGATCAAATGCTGGATAAATTGGCAGGGAATGATTACTTTTACTTTTTAGACGACTACGTGAGGTATAACCAAATTATGATCGCACCAGAAGATCAAGAGAAAACAATATTCACATGCCCATATGGAACGTTCGCTTTTCGTCGCATGCCATTCGAGCTGTTTAATGCTCCTAGCACATTTTAAAGGTGCATGATGGCTATCTTCTCAGATTATCTCGAAGATTCTATAGAAATATTTATGGATGATTTTTCAGTTGACGGAAGGCCATATGAAGTGTGGCTGGAGAATCAAGAGAAAATCTTAAAGAGGTGTGAAAACAAAAATTTGGTTATGAATTGGAAAAAGTGTCATTTCATGGTAACCAAGGAGATTGTTCTCGGCCACAAGGTTTCTAAGACTGGCTTAGAAGTTGATTAAGCAAAGATTGAGGCCATTGAGAAGGTATCGCCCTCAACGAATGTGAAACCTTTAAGAAGTTTTTTAGGACATGCCGATTTCCATCGCAGATTTTTCAAGGACTTCTAAAAAATTGCCATACCACTAAACATGTTGTTGAAGGTGGACCGACCTTTTGATTTCGATGAAAATTGTTTGAATGCATTTGAGAAGTTGAAGAAAGCACTAGTCTCAGCTCTTGTATTAATTTCACCAGATTGGACAAAACCATTTGAACTCATGTGTGACGCCAGCAGATTTGCGATGGGAGCAGCATTACCTCAACTAATAGAAATGATTCTTCATCTTATGGCATATGTAAGTAAAACCCTTAACAGCGCCCAAAAGAATTATATGACCACTGAGAAAGAGTTGTTGGCAGTGGTTTTTGCCATGGAAAAGTTTTGATCTGATCTGTTGGGATCAAAGGTCATCATTCACACAAATCACTTTGCTATCAAATATTTGATGACCAAGAAGGATGCAAAACCAAGATCGATTAGATGGGTCCTACTACTATAGGAGTTTGACACAAAGATTGTAGATAAAAAAGGGACAGAGAATAAGGTTGCTGATCATATATCAAGGCTTGAAAATCATGAAAATGATCGCGAACAACCTTCTATGAACACCTCATTCCCTGACAAACTGTTGTTGAAAATCGATGAATATTTGCCCTGGTATATGGACATTGTCAATTTCCTTGTTTGCAAGCAATTTCTAGAAGAATATACCTCTCAACAAAAGAAAAGGCTCATGCAAAATTGTAAATTCTATTATTGCGATGACCCCAACTTTTATAAAAAGGGACGTGACCATATCCTGAGACAATCCATTCGACATTTCATCGCATTTTCTATCAATGCCATGAATCGCCTTATGGTGGACACATTAGAAGTTAGCGCACAACTGTGAAGGTCTTGCAGAGTGGATACTATGCGCGCGACTATGTCATGAAATGCGACAGGTGCCAACGCACCGGGAACATTTCAGAAAAAAATGAAATGCCAATGAAAGTGCTCCTACAGGTGGAATTATTTGATGACTGGGAATCAATTTTATGGGGCCATTCCCATCGTCTAATGGCCACAACTGCATCTTATTAGCTTTTGGCTATTTACCAAAATGGGTGGAGGTGATTTTTCGTGCCTCAAACAATGCGATCATGGTATCAAAATTCTTGCAAAAAAACATCTTCACACTTTTTGGTGCTCCACATGCCATTATAAGCGATGAAGGTACCACATTTTATCAATCACATCATCAACAAGTTTCTTGTCTAATATGTGCACCACAAAATAGTCACAGCATACCACCCCAAAACAAAATGTCAGGCAGAGGTATCAAATAGGGAAATCAAAATAGTGTTGAGAAAGTGATTAACCTGACATGAAAAGATTGGGCTCAAAGGCTAGACGAACATTATGGGCTTACCGCACTGCATACAAAACTCCAATAGGGATGTCCCCATATGCTTAGTCTTTGGAAAAGCCTGCCACTTACCACTGGAACTGGAACACAAAAGCATT
>NC_052356.1:60051637-60053375 GCF_009727055.1 Benincasa hispida | reverse complement strand
GCTTAACATTCCTTCCAATCACCATTAATATGTGCAACATTATTATTACCTTGAACCGCGAGGCAGTTCATGTTTCCCCTTCCACTCTTCGCCTATTTAAACCCCTCATCGAGTATCCTATTCCCTTGTGCTTTCATAAATCTTTCCTAAGCCCTAAGCTCTTTGTGCCCTGAAGACCTTCTGGTGAAACTTAAAGACTCATTGAACTTCTTTCTGTCATATCTTTTCCTTTAGCATCCCAAATGGCCGAACAAAACACCCCTTCGTTTACCTGATCATCTACCCCCACCTTCTCCTACGAGGTGTTATCCCCCTCTGTTTCCATTAATCCCATCTTCTTTGTTATCGCCGTCACACATACCTACGCGCTGCCACCCACGGTGGCATCTCCATTTCCATTTAACCCTGCACTTATCCCCTTAGTTGCAATCACGTCTCAATCTTCGTCCTCTTATATGTTCACCTACAACCAACTACCTGCACCACAAGCGAGGCACAGTGTAAGGACGAAAGAGAAGTCTATGGGAATATTCTAAAAAATCTAAAGCCTCTCGAATCCCTTAACGAAAGAGTGGTAAACCATCTAGGCGATCAACAGGTTAGGACTGAGCCATTTCCGCTTAGGCTTGATAGAGCGACAAGCAAGGAGAAACAAGGCAGAGTTGTTGTCGATGTTGAAGAGGAGTCAGTTGTGAAAAGGAGTGGAAAAGAAGGAAGGAAAAAAAGCATCAAAGTAAGTGCCAACACCTCATCTGCTGAGTCATTAGCTAAAGAGTTCAGAAAAAGGCCATAAGGGTGAGGGAAGGCCTGGGCGATACAAAGAAAGAGGCTTGAGGCTTAATAGCAAAGACAGAGCTCCATTGCAAAATTTGCAATGAGGAGCTTGAGCGCATCGAAGTTCCATTACATCTCATCGAGAAGAAAGGAAAGAAAAAGCCGCTAATCGAGTAGAAAGCGAAGAAGAGGAAAGATCTAGGAAAGAAAAGGCTCAACGCGTCGAGAAGAAAGGGAAGAAAGCGATAAGGAAGTTGGAAAACCAAAGGAAGAGAAGAAAAAGGGAGCAATAAGTGGCGCTCCTAAAAAAAAAAAACACAAAAACAAGCAATAACGAAGAAGGAAGAGAAGGGCAAGACACCGACGGTAGAGGAGGAAAGAATTCACAAGAAGAGGCCGTCAATTCTGATCGAGATGGGTTTCTTACCAGAAAGGGTTCCTTTACCGCCCTTCATCAGTGAAACAGTCAACGCATTGGGCTAGAAAGATTTTTGCATAGGGGCCAAAACGGTCAAACCCTCTATAGTGACCGCATTCTACGAGGGAAAACCTCACTCTGGGAGATATAGAGCTGATGTTGGGGAGGCAACCATTGGATTCGGCGTTAAGAAAATTAATCACTTATACAACTTGGAGGACATCTTTGATGTCAAAGGAAATAGAAAGAAAGACCAACAGCTGAAGAGCAAAGAGAAGCGCTGAAGGTGGTAGCACTACCTTGGACGAAATGGACCGTCTTGCCAAAAGACGTCAAGATGTTGTCACCACACAGCCTAACGCCTGAAGCTAATGTCTAGATACACTTCGTCAAGAGAAAGTTGCTCCTTACAAAGCATGATCATTCGATCTCAATAGAATGAGTAATGGCCATCTTCTGTATCATGCGACTATCCTCATCAACGCTGGTCGCTTGATCGCAAACCAAATTTGATCATCTTTCTTTAGACAATGGGGTAGTTATTCT
>NC_052356.1:60048504-60051407 GCF_009727055.1 Benincasa hispida | reverse complement strand
CTCGCCTCAATCAGAAAAATCTCCACCACCCCAGCCGGATCCTGATTCTCTCCAGTTAAGCGTTGACCTCAATATTTGCCCCCCATTTCTTGAAAACCCAACGCCACTAGCTTCCAAAGATGAACCTCTTCCTATCCTCCCTCTCGCATCTACATTACTGAGCCCACCACCATCTCTTAAAAGCCCTCCACACATCACTACTGATGACCCAAGCTTGCCTTCGCCTAGGACTAAAATAGGCATTGACTTTGGAATTGGCGAGGATAGTAGGCGTCAACCTAATGAAGATGCACAAAATGAACATGCAGATGACTCCGAAAGGATCGATCCCGAGGATGAATGGTATAAATTCTTTCACGATGACCTGTGCGAATTGATTTTGGGAGGTCTCGATGCACTGTCGCGGTAGCAGCAAGTGCTCCAAATGCAAATGGATGATCTAAGGTGACAAGAAGATGAGCTCGTTAAATAGCACAATGAGCTAAGGGAATTTTTTCGAGACCAACAAAAATACAATGTGTGACTTCATTCGACAGTTCATGCAAAGGCAGCACGATCAGTTCCCTGTATCTCCTGGGATGGATAAGGCTTAAAGGAATACTGCTAGAAGGAAGATAGCAGAAGGCTCTTCATTCTCCCAGACGTGAAGATTATATGGTGCAGATTATATGGTTGACTTATTTCAGAACGTCGTCGCTTGCCTAGTGGTGTGCCTCCAATTCCCTCGCATCTTCAGAATCCATTGCGCTTTCCCAACGGAGATCCATCGCAAGATCGCAACAATGATGTGGGAGAAACTTAAATTTCGGGGTGGTGTCCTTCCTTGCTTATTTTATTTTTACTTGACGCCGATCTTCTTTTAATTTTTTGTATCATACCTCGATAATTGAATATAAATTCTTTGAAAATTTTTTCTATCTATCGTGTCTTCTCTTGCTATTTGTATCTTGTATATCCAAGTAGGGAGTTGGGAATACAACTACATAAGATGAAATTCACTTATTCCTGTAGAAAGAGAAAGTAGATAAGTTGCTCTCTTAATAATTGATTCTAGGTCTTGAACAATGAGGTCTCATCCTTTCATTGACCCGAGAGGGGTTAGTTTATAGTTGGACTATGAATTTTTTGTTCATTAGAGAAATCAGTGATATTTAATCTGTTAGATGTAACTATAGAGTTAAAAGGGTAACTTTGACTCAACTGTAGTTACGGGCAATTTGTAAAAGGTCAACTTACTTTGGATTGGTTATTTCCAATGGATGCAGAAATATATCTACAGTATATACAGTGTGAAGAGTGCAACTATCGGTCTTTAATGGAGTGACCGACAGTTAATGAATGTTGATTAATCCAATTAAAAAGTTTAGTTGGTTAATCTCGAATCATTGGAGCTTCTAATTTGTAGATACATTAGGTCCCCTTGTTAGCTCACTAAGGATAAAAGCAAGGAATAATTGTTTTTGGAATAATTTGAATCGTTTAAATTATATATGGAAATTTAAGTAATTAATTATATCAATATGATTAATATAATGTAAAATGTATGTTGATGCATAACAATATACAACTAATTGTAAATATGATTTATAAGTAAAACTATATAATATGTAAGAAAAAAAATAATATTTAAATATTTTAAATAGGTTTTATACTATATATTAATATTTAATATGAATTTGATTCATATTAAAACTATAGGTTAAAAGAGGAGGTTGTATTATATATGATTATATATACATGTAAAATGGTTATTGATGCATTCATACCATGCGATGAAATGAATGATGATTATGAGGTTATAACGCTTAGTTTTTCCTGATAGAATCCAAATGCAAGTCCAACCAGAGTCCTGGTAAGTCTAGGGCTAAACTCAAGGATTTCTTATAAGTGTGTGATGAACTGATATCTAGATCTTAATGCAAATGGAATGTTCATACAAATAGTCGATTTTTGGATTTGTTCTAAGTCTAAATTTTATGCGTTGAGGAATTGTTCTTCAAGAAAAATAGGGTGAGTGGTGATTGAGGATACTAGCATGCGATGATAGGGTTGAAAAGAGTTTTCACCGACACTTCCTAAGCATCTAGATGAGTTATGCATTCACGCCGTACACTCATCACACGACCAACACTTTTTAGTGTATTTAACCACACTATCCTATTTCTAGGATGCATGCGGTGAGTACAATATGCAAAAGATGTACTTATTTTCAAGGAGCATCTCTTCTTGTTTTACGAGTTCTAAATCTGAATTCTTTCACATATAGATTCAATTTACTTAGCATCTCTTCTTGTTTTACGAGCATCTCTAATGCTGACTGCTTCACTTGAATATCAAACGATGTAATTTCCCTTCTTCCATAAGGGACCCAGGTTCTCATGGAGGTGTTTCTAAGGTTGAAGGAGAAGGATTCCTGCCAGAGTTTTCTTCTCAGAAGGTTTATGACCCTCGTCTCTTTGGCATGGCGATTGCATGGGTATTTATAGGCGTCTGATGATAATTCCTCTTCTCTCACTCATGATTGAGCTGATAGGGTGCATTAAATTCCATACCTTGATACGCTGCCTATAACACGTTAGAGGTTCATTGAATCTTCAACGAAGTTTTCTAATCAGCTACCAACTCAATCATAGATTTGACTTCCACCGCCCATGTCTTATCATGCTTCATCGCCTGAGGTTGTTGCATTAACTGTTTATGCGATTGTGCTTTTGTTTTTGATATTTGATCGCATCAGTGGGCGTTCTGCATAAGAAAAGCGACATTAGCTCAAAATTTAGATAAACCAGACGTTGAAGATGTATGTTCACATATTGTGATTACTTTATTAATTCTTTAGCAAAAATGTCGCACTTTCAGAGCTTTTTTTCTTATTCCTTTAAAAGAGAAAGATAAAATAACTT
>NC_052356.1:60031577-60046649 GCF_009727055.1 Benincasa hispida | reverse complement strand
TATGGAAATTTAAGTAATTAATTATATCAATATGATTAATATAATGTAAAATGTATGTTGATGCATAACAATATACAACTAATTGTAAATATGATTTATAAGTAAAACTATATAATATGTAAGAAAAAAAATAATATTTAAATATTTTAAATAGGTTTTATACTATATATTAATATTTAATATGAATTTGATTCATATTAAAACTATAGGTTAAAAGAGGAGGTTGTATTATATATGATTATATATACATGTAAAATGGTTATTGATGCATTCATACCATGCGATGAAATGAATGATGATTATGAGGTTATAACGCTTAGTTTTTCCTGATAGAATCCAAATGCAAGTCCAACCAGAGTCCTGGTAAGTCTAGGGCTAAACTCAAGGATTTCTTATAAGTGTGTGATGAACTGATATCTAGATCTTAATGCAAATGGAATGTTCATACAAATAGTCGATTTTTGGATTTGTTCTAAGTCTAAATTTTATGCGTTGAGGAATTGTTCTTCAAGAAAAATAGGGTGAGTGGTGATTGAGGATACTAGCATGCGATGATAGGGTTGAAAAGAGTTTTCACCGACACTTCCTAAGCATCTAGATGAGTTATGCATTCACGCCGTACACTCATCACACGACCAACACTTTTTAGTGTATTTAACCACACTATCCTATTTCTAGGATGCATGCGGTGAGTACAATATGCAAAAGATGTACTTATTTTCAAGGAGCATCTCTTCTTGTTTTACGAGTTCTAAATCTGAATTCTTTCACATATAGATTCAATTTACTTAGCATCTCTTCTTGTTTTACGAGCATCTCTAATGCTGACTGCTTCACTTGAATATCAAACGATGTAATTTCCCTTCTTCCATAAGGGACCCAGGTTCTCATGGAGGTGTTTCTAAGGTTGAAGGAGAAGGATTCCTGCCAGAGTTTTCTTCTCAGAAAGTTTATGACCCTCGTCCTTTTGGCATGGCGATTGCATGGGTATTTATAGGCGTCTGATGATAATTCCTCTTCTCTCACTCATGATTGAGCTGATAGGGTGCATTAAATTCCATACCTTGATACGCTGCCTATAACACGTTAGAGGTTCATTGAATCTTCAACGAAGTTTTCTAATCAGCTACCAACTCAATCATAGATTTGACTTCCACCGCCCATGTCTTATCATGCTTCATCGCCTGAGGTTGTTGCATTAACTGTTTATGCGATTGTGCTTTTGTTTTTGATATTTGATCGCATCAGTGGGCGTTCTGCATAAGAAAAGCGACATTAGCTCAAAATTTAGATAAACCAGACGTTGAAGATGTATGTTCACATATTGTGATTACTTTATTAATTCTTTAGCAAAAATGTCGCACTTTCAGAGCTTTTTTTCTTATTCCTTTAAAAGAGAAAGATAAAATAACTTGTATTTCTATAAGTTATCATACCCCTAAATTTTTTTAAAAAAAATGCTTGTCCTCAAGCATATACTCAGGATTTCTTAAAATTTCGATTACCTTGATTAGTTGTCTAGACCCCTTAAAGTGCTTTTACTCAAATTTCTAGACAAGAACCTTCTTGAGGTTTATTCCTTTATCTTTTGAAATTATTTCTAAACTTGAGAAGCCGCAAGCTTAATCTTCAAAAACCCACCAACTCATTTCCATTTTAATCTCATATTTCGTTTTTCAGAAATGGGGTTTTGAATAATACAAAATAAAATTTCTCCTTGTTATTTTGTTGTGATCTTGCATTGATCCAAGTGTCTAGCCTTCATTTTGGCTTACCCCCATAGGTGTAATGCTGCCATCCAACTATGAGCGAGACACTCTCTTAAGTCTTAACTCATGCCTTATGACTTGTTATGGTAGTGGAGTCGCGATCAATTATTTCTCACGTTGATCACGATTCCTGCCTTCATTTTGGCTTGCCCCCATGGGTGTCATGCAGACATCCAACTTCGAGCAAATTCCAATCTCAACACTTTCTCTCTTTCTTTTTTTTTAATAGAGACTTATTCAAGGAGATTGAAAATTTTTGAAAGGTTGTACGTTCAAAACCCCTTTTTCCACCCCCATATTTAGAGGGCAACAAGGACCTCATTGCTAAGAAAATAAATTATGCGATGGAATTAAAAAGTTATTGTAAAAGAAGTTTGAAGTAAACCTTGCAGGCTTCCTTAGTCCTAAAAATATTTTCAAAAGAAAAATTTCTAAAACTTAATATTGATTATAGTCTCGGCATTGAGTGTTAATGCATGATAACTCGTAGAAATACAAGTTATTGTCTATCGAAAGTTGGAACAATCAGGATTCTTAATGATAAAAACTCATATATCTTAAAGGAAAACGCATGGAATTCTTCAAATATTACTAGCCTTTACAAAAACATTCTTTTTGATAAAATTGCGTCATTAACACATCTCATAGTAGGATTTCAATAAAATTCACTAAGTGTCGCAAGCTCAACTAACGCAAAGGCATGCGTTTGAAGGATTCCAATGCATAGAAGATACATCGATTCGTGCTGTTCCTGTCAAATCACTATTTGCAGGTATGGGTATCTGAATGTCAATGTCTGAAAAGAAACTAAAATGGCAGGCGGCTAACCAGGGCACGGAAATTAATACTATCATATCACAAGTTGCTAAGAGAAGACGCTTATAAATAGGAAGACTTTTCTTCATTTCTTTAACAAGTTGGTTGTACATACATTAAAATCAAGCAAAAAAGGACAAGAGATTGAACTCTATGGCTTGAATCTTTTCTTTTTACTTTATTTTCATTTATCATATCATGCGATTAAGTGTTGCTATTGTAAAGATAATTTCATTCTTTATAAAATCGTGCATTTGATCCATCACTTTTGCCTATGATACCAATTGAATGCTTATAAACCAAATTGAATTGCCTCTTATACCAATTTCATTCTTTATAAACCAAATTGAATGCTTAAATGATTCTCTGATACTAATTGTTGGAATAAAAAACACACGCAGCGGAAGAAAAACAAATCAATAAGCATTCTAATTCATTAATTTTGGCTTTAAATTAAGCATGCTCATAAACTAATAAGAGGGTTTCACGACATATATTGAGTTGTGAGACTCAAAATAAACTTGGATTAAGGAAATTTGGAAAAGATCACTGGTGCACCATGGAAGAAGACCTTATTCAACCTCAAGTCTTTTAGCAAAAACTTATCAAGTGCATGCTCAATTTCCACTTCAATCTTCTCTATTTATTGCAAGACTATCATGGAAAGAGGATTGCTGCATGAAAAGCACCTCATACTTGGAAGATTGACTCAATGAAAAAAGTGGAGAATGTGTGAGTAACTAGGATGAAAGTGGAGAAATCCCACTTTTGGGATTTTCCATTTTCCATCCTTTTTCAACTTTAAATTTTCTAAATTGATTTCCAAAATCAATTTTTATTTAAAAAATGAAAAGTTTATTAATTTTATAAAATAAATTCAATAATTAATTTTTTAATAAAATTAATAATAAATAATTAATTCTAATTAATTTAATATCAAATATTAAATTAATTTAACACTAATTCCACCATCATGAATCTTTATTCGTGAATTTAATATTTAAATCATGTTTAAATATTAATTGATTTTCCAATTTCGTTTAATTTCAAAATTAAACGCGTAATTATATCGTATATAATTACTAATTTTCTTAATTCTAATTTGAACGTTTCAAATTAACTTATCACGCTACTCTAAGGCTAATCCATTTATGAGCTAATAGGGGGACCTTGTGGACCTACAGATCATGGGCTCCAACAATCTGAGATTAATTGGCTTGACTCTTTACACCAAATTAACCCCATTCGTTAACTACTGGGTCACTCCACGAAAGCCCAGAGTTTTACTCCCCTCACTATAGATATATTATGTCTATTCGATATAACCATGATTAGTAAGTTAACCCTTCATAGGTTGTTCGTAATAACGGCTAGGTCAATTGGTTGTTTAACCCTCGAGATTACATCTTGTTTCTTAAGTCCCACTGATCCTCTAATGAACAACTGGTTTGTGATCCGATCAACAAACCGCTAGGTCCCCAACTATCTACCCGATCTTGTTCAAGACCCAAAATCAGCACTTAAGGGAATAACCTCTCTACTATCCCTATAAGCGGGTAGGAGCAAATTCCATTTTGCACCCTATGTCTCCAGCTATCTACCCGGTCTTACCCCTGAAATGGAGATTTATTGAGCCGGCGCTGTTGAGCCAACCCTCATCTATGCAAATCTAAGGATAATCCCGAATAAACAGGAGTTCATAGTTAGCTTAGGATTAAGGTCAAGTTACCTAGATCATCGCTTTGAAAAAGTTAGTCTTAAATAGTAAACAACATTGTAAATAAACAGGAGCTCATTGCACAGAACACCCTCATTCCTCATGTCATTACATGTACGAATTAGGATCATATTGTCTATAGCACTTTACAACTCCTTGTAACAACTACAGAGTTGGCCGCATCCCATAGTGTTACCAGAATAAGGCACCAAACCTTATTCATATACTATAGATCATTTTGACTATTTACTCGAACCTGATCTACTTTTGTGTCTCTACATAAAGTTCAAGTACTCATGTAATAGTCATGGATCTTTTAGTTTAATGGATTTATTTCTAAAATTAAATAAGCAATTCATATATTCAATAACAACTTATTGAATTTTCAGAATAAGTTTTTAATGTTTAAAAACCACAAGTTCTAGGACATAAAATCCAACACGATGCCACCCCCAAATTTAGTTTTCTCCCGCATTCTTGCCGTTGCGCCCTTACGATGGATTTTTGTTAGAGAATTGCAAGGGATTTTGGAGATGGGGAGGAATGGGTGGCACTACCATGAGGCGAGCGACGACACTTTGGAAAAATTCGACCATGTAGTGAAATTGGTCATTCTGCTGCCGCGTCAGTTGCCTGATGAAATCCCATGTTATACTATGTTGGTCTTGAATAAATTCTTTTAACTTGTTAAGTTGTCTAAGGAGTTCGTTTTATTGTTGCCTCAAATTGTTCATCTACTCTTGAAGTGGTTGTTGTTGACGTGACAAGCCATCAAGACCTTCCTAGATTGGTTCACGGAGGTCATCGTGAAGAAATCTATATCATTCATCCTCAGGATCAATTCCTTCAGTTGTGTTGGATTGAGTGCTCTGATTTTCTTCATTAGGCTAATGCTTACTAGCCTCATCAATGCCAGAGCTACCGCCTATCTCAATCCTAGGCGATGACAGGCTTGGGTCATCAGTTGTGATACGTGCAGGGCTTGGTTTGGATATAGGGGATGGTGGTAGAGTTGGTGGTCTGGATGCAAGGAGAAGGATCGAAAGGGGTTCATCCTCATTAGTGGGCGGTGTTGACTTGTCAATCAATGGGGGGCACAAATTAAGATCAATGCATAGCCTGAGGGATTCAGGGTCCTACTGGGGTGGTAGAGATTTCTCAACTTGGGGCAAAGGCATTGCCTTTTCTTCAACCTCGGATGCACTCGCTAGTTTCCTTTTTTTCTGCTGTGAGGCTTCTAGGGTTGTCGGTTCTGAGGCTGCTGCTTTGCTTGGTTCTCGGCTTGAGTAGGCAAACTCATTGGGCGACGGAGGAAATTGCTCGTGAGCATAATTTTTACTGCCACATCTTCCTCATCTTTAAACCACCCTTGTGCTACACAAACCTCGATGATGAGCGATGGGAAGAATAGTTGTGCTCTTGGTCTTGAGAAGAATCACCAAATTCGATCTGCAATCAGATGACCAACATTTATAGGGATCAGACGCATGATGCAGAAAATGGTCGTTACTCTTTCTCTCGAGATCGAATGTTTATGCGTTGTGGGGAGCAACTTTCTTTTGAGGAAGTACAACCACACATTGTCTTCAGGCGTTAGATTGTGTGGTGACAACGTCTTGACCCCTTATACTGAGACGCTCCATTTGGTCTTAGGCAGTGCTACCACCTTCAGCTGTTTTTTCTGTTCTTCAGATATTGGGCTTTCAATTATCTGATTTCCTTCGGTATCAAGAATATATTCTAGATTGTACAGATGATTGTTTTTCTTGACGCCAAAACCTATAGTTGCCCCCTGTAACATCTGCCCGGTAGTGACTAGTATGAGGCTTTCCTTCGTATAATCCAGTCGCCACAGAAGGTTTGATTGTTCTTGCCCCTTCACAAAATTGTCTCCACCCTAAGGCATTGATTGTATTTGTGATGAAATACGACAACGGTGAAATTTTTGCATCTCATGACGTAGCTCATTTGCTGCAATTAGGGATTCAATGTCCTTCCCTATTTCTCTAAGGCCTTCCTTAACCCTCCTGGCCGTCTTTTGAAATTCCTTCGCCATCGCTTCTGCAGAGGAGGAAGGGAAACTAACACTATTACTTATTCCTCTTCTACGTCAATCAATTCAACTCCACTTTGTTTCCCTTCTCCATCGCCTGGATAGGCCCATAAGAATATATTTTAGCCTTTTTTCCATTGCCTGATTGGTTTACCACTCCATCAAAAGATTCAAGCGGTTTCAGATTTTTCAGAATGTCCCCATAAACTTCTTGTTCATCTCGCCACCTGGCTTCGCTTTTGGTGGAAGTGGTTAGCTGCAGGCGGTCATGTGGTGATGGGAATTGTGATAGGGCAAGGGCACTGTGGGTGGAGGTGCGTAGATAGGCACGGCGGCGCTTACGAAAAAGACGGGCTGGATAGAAACAGTTAGGGATACCACCTTAAAGAAATAGGCAGGAGTAATAGAGGAAGTGGTATTTTGGTGGGCCATTTGGAATGTGTTTTAGGTGGATATGAAACGAAGGTAAATCGGAGAACTTGAGGCTTGGTCGAAGGATTTACAAAAAATCAAAGGGTTTAGGGTTTTGTTAAAGCGTAAGGGGCTTAGATATTGAAAAAAGGTTTAAATAGAAGAGGCAAGAGTGAGATAGAGAAATCGATGATTCACCTTGCAACTCGAGGTAATCATAATACTACACGCATTAATGGAGATATGATGGAATACCAGGTGACACGTCTTTTCACCATCCTAAGATAAGATGACGTATTGTTCCTTTACCTGCGATGAGTTTTATAGAGATGCATTGGATTTCACATTTATATGCATCACAAAGCTCATCGCATCGCTCATCGCCTTATAAACCCTAATTTTCCTAGACCAAAATTTGTTCAATTTTGAGTAGCATTCATTGCTCACAAAATCAGAAAGAAGAAAAGCATAAACACATGAGTAGTTATTGAAAAGAACAGATAACAAAAGTATAAAAGGATACAAAAAGAAGGATATAATGCACCCCTGAGAAAGATATTGCTTTAAGGTGCAGGGGCTCCTTATATCACATTACTCAGATCCTCCCAAGTCTATGGAGTTCTTTTTATATGCAGTGCAATATACCCATAACGCTTCGTCTAGCCTTTGTGGCAAATCTTTATGCGTTGGATTGACAACCTTCTCTAGTATTGTCTTAATTTCCCTGTTTGAAATTTCAACTTGACCATTTGTTTGGGGGTGGTAAGCTATGCCTATTTTGTGGTGAACGTTGTATTTGATCAGAAACTTGCCAACAATGCGATTGATGAAACGTGTGCCTTCATCGATTATAATAGCAACAGAGTGCCAAAGCGAGTAAAGAGGTTTCTTTGTAAAAATTTTGAAACAGTGATCACACCGTTTGAAGCATATGAAGGTACTTCTACCCATTTAGATACATAGTCAACAGCTAACAAGATGTAGTTGTGGCCATTGGATGGCGAAATGGACCTATAAAATTGATCCCCCAAATGTCAAATAACTCCACTTCTAGAATAACATTCATCGCCATTTCATTCTTTTCTGAAATGTTCCTGGTGCACTGACACTTATCACATTTAATGATATATTCTCGTGCATCCTTGAATAAGGGAGGTCAATAATATCCGCTTTGCAACACTTGCAAGCTGGTGGCGTCAACTTCCAAAATGTCCACCATAGGGCGATTCATGGCATTGAAAGAGGATGCGTTGAAATGCTATTTCGGGAACGCATTGCCTCAAAATTTGGTCAGGTTATCTTTTCTACAAGTTAGGCTTGTCCCAATAATAGAATTTACAGTCATGAGTCTTTTCTTTTGTTGTGGTGTATAATCTTCGAGAAATTGTTCTAGATTAAGATATTCACGATGTCCGCAAACCAGGGCAAGTACTCATCGATCTTCAATAGCAATTCATTAGGGAAAGACGCGTCGATAGAGGGTTGGATGCGATCATTTTCATAATTTTCAAGTCGCGATAGATGATCGAAGACTCTATTCTTTGACTCTTTTTTGTGTACTATTTCAGTATCAAACTCTTGAAGCAATAGAACCCATCTGATCAATCTTGAGTAATACTTGAAGCAATAGAACCCATCTGATCAATCTTGATGACCTTCGATCCAAGCAGATAAGGTCTGAATTTTTCCATAGTGAAGATTATTGCCAGCTCTTTTTTTGTAGTGGTGTAATACTCTTGAGCAATATTAAGAGTCTTGCTTGCGTATGTGATAGGATGAATAACCTTTTCTATGTATTGAGCCAACACTACCACAGTTGCATATCTACTAGCATCGCACATTAACTCAAATGGTTTTGTCCAATCATGCATATTCAAAACTGGATCTGAGACTAATGCATTTTTTAATTTATCGAATGCGTTAAGGCAACTGGCATCAAAATCAAAAGGTCTATCAGCTTCTAGCAACATGGTCATTGTTCTGGTGATTGTTGAGAAGTCTTTGACAAATCTTCGATAGAACCTAGCATGTCCTAAGAAACTTTTCAGAGTCTTCACATATGTAAGCGGTGGTAACTTTTCAATGGCCTCAATTTTTGCTCTATCAACTTCTAGACTAGATTTAGCAACCTTGTGTCCGAGAACGATTCCCTCAGTTACCATAAAGTGACACTTCTCCCAATTCAAATCCAGATTATTGTCCTCGCACCTCTTTAAGATATTTTCTACATTTTCCAAACATACTTCGTACGTCCCTCCATAGACTGAAAAATCATCCATGAATATTTCTACAGAGTCCTTAAGGTAATCTAAAAATCTAGCCACTATGCACCTTTGAAAGGTGCTCAAGGCGTTGGATAACTCGAAAGACATGCGTCGAAAGGCAAACGACCCATATAGGCATGTGAAAGTTGTTTTTTTTTTCTTGATCCTTAGGCGCGATCATTATTTGGTTGTACCCCGTGTATCCATCCAAAAAGCAAAAGTAGTCATTCCCCACCAGTTTGTCCAACATTTGGAAAATGAAGGGGAGGGGGAAATGATCGTTTTTAGTCGTCACGTTGAGTTTTCTATAATCCATGCGAATTCTCCAACTAGTGACTGTATGCATTGGTATCAATTTGTTGTTCTTATTGGGTACAACTGTAATTCCTCCTTTCTTTGGAACATATTGCACTGGGCTGACCCATGTGCTATCTGAAATGGGGAAAATAATTCCAGCATCTAACCACTTAATGATTTCCATTTTAATGACTTCTTTCATCGCAGGATTCAACCTGCGTTGAGATTCAATGGAGCCTTTCTGTCCCTCTTCAAGCCTGATTTTATCCATGCAGTAGGATGGACTTATACTTTTAATGTCAGTAAGGGTCTACCCTATTGCTTTGATGTACTTCTTCAATACCTCTTGAAGGGCCCTTTGGAATGTGTGGTTGATATAATAACTGGTAAAGTCTCATTCTGCCCAAGGAATGCGTACTTAAAATGGACAAGCAACACCTTCAACTCCAAAATTGGAGGTTGTTCAAATGAAGAGTTGTTTGTGTTTTTTCTCTCTTCTGTATTCAAAGATTCTCTATGTTTTTGGAATTCTATCATCACATAACATGATTCAATTGAAGCGGTGGTTTCTTCCTTCAATTCTATTTCCTCATCAGTTCCCTAGTCTAAGCTACAAGACCACTTTTCATATGTATCGCATGAACTTACTTTGTCTGGATAGTACATCGCCTTAACGATGTTAAACTTCAATGTTTAGTCGTTGACATGCATTACAATTTCTCCCTTATGTACGCCGATTTGAGCTATTCCAGTGGAGGGGAATGGCTGCCTCAAGATAATGGGGACATCTTTATCTGCTTCATAATCAAGAATAATGAAATACGCAAGGAGGATAAATTTGTTCACCTTAAATAACACATATTCTAGCTTTCCCTCCGAGTACATGAGGGATCGATCTACCAACTAAAGAGTAACTGCGGTGGGAGTAAGCTTTCCAATCTCCAATCATTGAAAGATTGACAGGGGCATCAGATTTATGTCGCTCCAAGATCGCATAAAATGTGCCCAATCTAAATTCCGCCAATTGAACAAGGTATTGTAAAGCTCCCAGGGTCCTGCATCTTCAGAGGGATTATCGTATTACAGTCTTGTGTCAGGGCCACAATCTCGTAGTTACTATGCTCCTTTTCTTGGACATGATGTCCTTTAGGAATTTAGCATAAGTAGTCATTTGCTCTATTGCTTCGACGAAAGGGATGTTAATGTGTAGTTGCTTCAATATTCCTAGGAAGCATTGATATTGACTTTCAACATTTTTCTTCTTTTTCAATCTCTGTGGAAATGGAGGCACTTGCACCTCATGTGGTACTGCTATCGTGGAAGTTACAGAGGTTACTCCTCCGGATCCTGTTATTTTCTTCGGAACATTTTTATCAAACGTCTTCTCTTCATCTTTCTAAATTTCAACTTCTTCATGTGATTTCCTTTTTGTCGCATCTTCTTTTATGTGTCCACTCTGTAAAGTCACCGCCTAGCATTGTTCCTTGCCCTTATCCCCCATGTTGTGAGGAATTTCTATGGTGCTTGGGAGTGTACCTAATGGCCTGTTTTTCAATTCGCCATCAATTTGCCCATTTATACTTCAAGATTAAGAATTGACGATGTTGCTTGGTTTTCAAGAGCTGCTTCATTCTTTAGTATGTATTCCTTTAACAAGTTTTCTAAAGAAGAGGAAGTTGATGGTTGAGGGTAATTGGCTGCTTGTTGGTGCCCATTTGATCTCTGATGAAACCCTGTTAGTCCATCTCTTTGAGCGTTATGAGAGTTGGCTTGTGTTTGTTGTTGATTACCACCCCAAGAGAATTTGGGATGATTTCTCCAACTGGGATTGTAAGTGTTAGAAAAAGGGTTGTTTTTTATGAAGTAAACAGATTATGAATTGCACGAATACTCCTCAAAGGAATGAGGTTCCTCATAAAGGACACAACTTCCAGTATTCAACCGTGCGACTGCATTCACTTGCCCTTTTTTCACGCCAAATTTGGCTATGGTCATTGCCTGCAACAAATTAGTCATTACATTCACTTGTGTTTGTAGCGAGGCAATGGCGTCATTATTCTGGCTTCTGTTCGTTCTTGATCCATATTCATTTTCCTGCCAATCTTCATGGTTCTTTGAGATTCAATCAAAAATGTTTTTAGCCTCAATATATGTTTTGTCTAATATGTCATTGGTCGCTGTAATGTTTACTGCAGTTTGTGAGGCTAAGTTCAAACCATAACAATAAAATTTCCATCTGCAAACAATCGGGAAGTCCATTATAAGGGCAATCTCTCTCTAGTATCTTGAATCTTGCCCACCCGTCACTGACTGTTTCATTTTCTTATTGTTAAAAGTTAGTGATTAACCTTCTTCACTTTGTATTCTCTGTTGGTGGGAAGTACGTTTTCATGAACTTCTCTTCTACTTGTTCCTAGTACGTTTCCAAGTGAGTATGCCCATTTTCTAGCTTCATCACATAGTGAAAATGGGAACAATGTAAGCCGTACCTCCTTTGGGGTGATGTTTGGAAAAAAAAGGTGTTGCGGATTTCAATAAAACTTCTTGGGTGAGCGTGGGGATCCTCGTCATGCCTTCCTCCGAACTGACCATCTATTTGAATCATTTGAAGCATTACTGGCTTCATTTCGAATCTGGTCCCATCTAAGGTTGGTCGCATGATTCCTCATGAGAAATCATATAGATTTGGTGATGCATGATCCCTAATCAGCCTGTTGCGATTGTTTGCCAATAGAATGGGATTGGCAAGTGCGTTATCTTCATTGTTATTCACTATCCGTGGCATTTTCGGATGATTTTTTTGTTCTACCATCCTTCGAGCTCTATTCTATCGTCTTCTTCTATTAGCTCTTTGTCTTATGCGAAAGGTTCTTTCAATTTCTGGGTCGTAAGCATGCTTAGATGTGGACCTTTCGCTTATAGAATGTCTTTACCTTTTTTCCCAATCAAGGTACAATACACCAACATCGAGGTCTACAAAGATTAATAAGAATAGTCTTAGCACGCTTAGTTACTGAAATCCCCCGTAATGGTGCCAATACCTTGATACGTTCGTAACATGCGATGAAATGAATGATGATTATGAGGTTAATGCAAATGGAATGTTCATGCAAATTTTATGTGTTGAGGTGCTTAGTTTTTCCTGGGAGAACCCAAGTGTAAGTCCAACAAGAGTCCTGGTAAGTTCAGGATCGAACTCAAGGATTGCTTAAAAGTGTGCGATGAATTGATACCTAGATCTTAATGCAAATGGAATGTTCATGCAAATAGTCGATTTTTGGTTTTGTTCTAAGTCTAAATTTTATGTGTTGAGGGTTGCGCTTCAAGAGAAATAGGGTGAGCGATGGTTGAGGATACTAGCATGCGATGATAGGGTCGAGAAGAGTTTTTACCAACACTTCCTAATCAACTAGATGAGTTATGTGTTCACGCCATGCACTCATCATACAACCAACAGTTCTCAGTGTATTTAGCCACATTACCCTATTTCTAGGATGCATACAGTGAGTACAATATGCAAAAGATGTACTTATTTCTAAGCAGCAACTCTTCTTGTTTTAGAGTTCTAAATCTGTGTTCTTTCAAACATAGATTCAGTTTACATAAAATAATCTTTCGAATTATTCAAGTAAAGTAAGTAGGAATACATAAAACAAGTGATCACATAATTCTTTTGTTGCTTAGTTCATATTGGCTATATGCTTTTCAATCTATAAGGTAATTTAGCTACTCATGATAATAATAGAAGGAACAAGCAAGGAATGGGATAAACAGGTATTCATATTGTAGATTTGAGCTCTTCAATGTCAACGATATAATATGAATACACTGTAAAATAAAAGAAGGGATAGAGTAGTAAGCTATGGTGGTGCAATGTCTTGCTCCCTCCTGCTCTAATGCTAACTGCTTCACTTAAATATCGAACAATGGAAACTTCTCTTCTTCCACAACGAACCCAATTCTCCACTGAGGTTTTTCTAAGGTTGTAAGGAGAAGGATTTTTTGCCAAAGTTTTTCTTCCTAAGAAAGATTTACAACCCTTATCCTTTTTATGCCATGGTGGATTGCATAAGTATTTATATGGCATCTGATATAACTTCTCTTCCTCACTCATTGATTGCAGTTGATAGGGGTGCATTAAAATTTACATACTCTGAATGCGGCCGCCTACAACGCGTCAGAGGTTTATTGAATCTTCAACGAAGTTTTTTAATCAATTACCAACTCAATCTAAGATTTGACTTCCACCGCCCATGTCATATCATGCTTCATCGCCTGAGGTTGTTGCATTAACTGGTTATGCGATCGTGCTTTTGTTTATGATATTTGATCACATCAGTGGGTGTTCTGATTAAGAAAAGCGACATTAGCTCAAAATTTAGATAAATCAGGCGTTGGAGATGTATGATCGCATGTCGTGATTACTTCATAAATTCTTTAGCAAAAATTTCGCACTTTCAAAGCTTTTTTTCTTATTCTTTTAAAAGAGAGAGATAAAATAACTTGTATTTCTACAAGCTATCAGTTATTAATGGTTAGTTAACCATATTATAAACATTATATTAATAGTATTTAATATTACTTTTTTTATATTAATATAATATTAATACATAAATAAATAACTCCCCATTAGGGGAGTTATTATAGGGAGTTATTTTAGGAGACATGGGGAGAAGGGAGAGAAGAAAATCTCCCTGCACTTGTACTCTCTCGAGAAAAATTTCCTCTGCCAAAATTCTCTTGAAGCCCACACTTCTTTTCCTTGTGTTTTGAGAATAACGAAGACTCCAATTGGTGGTGTTTGGTGGAACAATTCTTGGATTTTTACAGTAGTATTGATCGTGACCTTAGAGGGAATTTCTTGAAGATTTACTAGTTCTTCAAAGGTAACATCTTTATCATTGCTTTTTTTGGATTGAAAAATCTATATGCTTAACCTATTTTTTATTTCTATAAAAGTTAATTTTGATTTTCCCAATCCCAATTCAAAGATAGTACAATCAATCACTTTCACTTTGGGATTCAATCCCTTCTGTTATATACTTATTCTTTGTTTTGTTTTACTTTCTATAAAGAATAATTTATTATACTTGGCTTTTTATGTTTAATTTTCAAGGTTAATGGTCATGAAAATTTTATTCATGGTACAAATGTGGTATGTTATTCAACTCTTACTTTCACCTTTTCATTCGAGTTGATTCAGAGTATTTGAATAAGGTTAAAGATTGTTTAGTCTTTGGTGCTCAAGCTTCACTTAGATCATTTCAAATTCTTTCTAAATATTGAACCTAGTTTATAACTCTTGAAAACTCTTTGTTGTAGTTTGGTACTGATTCACGGTGTTGAATTAAGGTTTAATGTTGTATTTTTACTAGGTCTTACATGAACTCACTGAAGTTGTGAAGTTACCATGCAAGTGATTGATATTTGGTCAATGACAAAACTTGTTTTAATGTAGTTATTGGTGGCAATACCTTGTATTTAGTTTCTTTGTAAAAATTTTACCAAGTTTAGTTATTAATTTGCTTGTAATATTTCCTACGGATGATAGTTTCCTAGCATATATTTAGTTTCTTTGTAAAAACATTATTAACTTTATTCTTATCTATAAAAGTTCTTATTTATGTTTCTACCAATTGTGTGTTAGAATAAAATTAGTTGATGATGGAAATCATGTGTGTAATGACAAGGTTCAAAGAAATAATAAACTATCAAGATATATATTTTATTGACAATATAAAAGTG
>NC_052356.1:60012479-60031552 GCF_009727055.1 Benincasa hispida | reverse complement strand
GCGCAAAGAAAGCAGCTAATATGGAAGATAATAATAATGACAATGTGGCTCACGCAGGAAATCAAAGGGCAGTACGGCCAGCGCTAGATCCAGTTTTCCTTGCTGCTGACCGCAACATTCTCATGAGGAATTACGTGGTGCCCAATCTGTACGAATTTTTCGCTTGGGATTTCAAGGCTGATGGCCGAGGAGAATGCGAGATTCAAGATCAACCAAGTTCATGCCTTTGTCTTGTTTTATGTTGTTGCCCAACACCCTTTAGAGCTACTCGAGAGAGTGTTTAAAGAAAGAACCTAATGACTCAAGAGAGCTAGGTTAGAATCTAGAACTCGAGAAAGCGAGATTAGATTGGCATAAGCAAAGATAGGGACCTAAAGATAAGCTTTTTTTTGTCAACACCGCATTGCAATGCACCCTAGGAATAGGTATGATATTATATGGCCGCTTTATGTGTGTGTGTGTCACTTTGTCATCGCATAAATGAGAATAGAGGCTTATGTACAGGTTCTATAGACTTATCGCATATACACATGCATCATCTAGCAATGAAACCCGTAGCAATTCGCACCGAGAGGTGGTTTAATATTGTATTGTTGTTTGCATGATCGCATGACTTGCGTTGACTAAAGGTTGCCCTTGCAGTCACTCTTAAGGGTTGCAATGAAAACATTCCGCATTTTATCTATTTTTCCCATGCATTTATTTCATGTCAAGGTTTGTCGCATCTCTACCTTTCATGCATATTCTCAATTTGCATTGTCTGTTAGATAGAAGTAGGAGATAAGGTTTAACTTTAGCCAACATCCCTTCCATTTCTTTTATTTAAACCGCCGCATGCCACATTACCCGCATACATATAGCTACAAGTCTCTGTGTTCGACCTCGGATTACCCGAGAAACTTGGGTTCGTGTTATACTTGGCGTAAGTGCAAGAAAATTGTGGTAGGACGTATGGCATACCACATACATTCATTAATGCATTATCAGTCCAACACATGATCATCGACGCATGATTATCAACGCATATCTTAGGAACATGTATTGCATACTGCATCCATGGATTTTCGTTGTCGAGTAAAATTGACTTCTAATTTCCCGCCATCAAAACATGCAGACCCACAAAGAAGCAAGCCCTTCTAGCTCTCTTTTAATCTCAGAACATGTGGAGAGAAGTAATTAAGGCAAGAATTCCACACGGATAGAGGGAATGCCGCAGTAGTATTGAGCCGATGTTTGGTGTTGAAGAGGTGAGAGAGCTTGAGGCAAGCTTTGGTTGAGGGATGAAAGAGAGAGAAGGAAGGAAAAAGAAATAGAGGAAAAGAAAGAGGAAGAGTTGGAAAGGAGATACGAAAGAGGATATGAAGTAGGCCGCGATTGAGATGGGAAACAATATAAGAAACATGAAGCTAGAGGGCTCGAAAGCAAAGCAAAAAGTTGAAAAAGTTAGAAGAAAAAGAGTCCTGTGAGGCTGTTTGTGGCCTCAGTGCCCTCCTGCTACAAACATCAAATGGTGATAGTTCTTAGAGTAGTCCTATAGACGATGTTATGTTAGTAGAGATCTTTTTATAGCAAGGGAAGGCAAAAGCTGCATGTTTAAGGAAAAAGAAGAGTTTGACAAACCTCTTACACCTATGAGGTCTAGGATTAGAGTTCTAAAATAAAATGATAGCAAGAAGATTCGAGGATGAGGAAGAAAACCAAGAAAATGAAGCTAGGGAAACTTGTGCCTTTGCGAGTGTCTGTTCATGAGAGTCACTAGATCAACAGTACGAGAAGGGCTAAGGAGATGGAAGAAGTGTTTGAAGTAAAGAGGCCAAGAATGAAGAATACCTCGAGAACTGTAATTTCATTCTAGTGATGAATCTGAGGATGAAGAAGATGAGAATTTACCTAGAAGAATGGAGGTCCTTAAAAAGAGAGGAAGATTTTGAAAGAAAATGGCTTCTCTGTGAAGTCTGGTGAGTTTACCACCTTTTCATTGCTCATGTGGTGGCTCACTTATGGGTGAAGAAGACCTGGCTAGATAGCTCATATCGACCAGAAACGCCTTTTCAAGACATTCTTACTTGGGATGCAGCCTAAAAGAAGCATTCGCGTAGTAGGAGGATGAAGTCAATCTCTTTCCTTCAACTATCAAATTCTATCTACTTGAGTACCTATACATGTCAAATTATCTTTTAAAAGGGAAAAATATTATGTTGATATCGATTCAATTTTTATTTTGATTTTTATTGATTATTCAACACTAATGTTGAACTCCTCAATTATATGCATATCAATACTTTAACTTCTTTTTAAGCCTGCATCAACCTTTGATTTTGATTTCATCTTAAATTTTAAAATTTTTAAAATCGTTAGTTAATTAAAAAAAATATTTTTACTTTTACATTCTATTAAATTCCTTCAATTTGCCAATTTAACTTTCTAAAACTTTAGATTTCTTCCTTATTCTGGATTTAACAATTAAGAAAAACAAAAACATAGATATTTTATGTTTCCAAATAAGGGGAATTGTAAAGTTTGACAAACTGCCAGACCTAATTATAAATAAATTAGATAAAAAGGTCGGAAGTTGTAATTATAAATAACCTAGTAGTTCTCTTTTCCTTTTTTCTTTTTTTTCTTTTTCTTTTTGAAACAACCTGTAATTAACTTTTTATCTATTTATTAGGTTCATTTTATCAATTTTTTATATAATATACCAATGATAAAAATATTGATGTACACAATAAAATGATAAGTCAAAAGCAAAAACAGAATAATTCCAAAATTTCAAAGTAAGTTAATGATTATGATTATGATTTTGTTTATGTTTTACTTTATGCTTAATCTTTCCTTCTACTCTGTCTCCTTTTGATCTGGCTTCTTTTATAAATCATCATTCTTTTGTTTTTTTTTTTTTTTCTTTTTCCCTTCTTTCGATTTTTCCACCTTTGACTCTTCCTTTTTTCTCAATTGCTGTATACTTAGATGTAAGTCTTATAGTGCTATATCAATAATTAATTTTTATTTCAAATTTAAAAATAAAAGTAGTAAAATGTCAAAATGAAGTTTAACTAAACATAAAACTTACATAATCATTTTAAATAAAATTTATTAGAGGTTCTTTCGCCTTGCTCGGTTCTGGCGTGCCCTAGCGCGAAATGTACGCTCGATCTCTGGGTCGGCTTCAAATTCTGGTTCAGTCCCAGTACTCATAAAATGTCAGACTGCTCTTCGTGATGAACAGCCAGTACAAAGAGACTTGTCCTGTAAAATATCACAAACATACTCAACAATAACCATTACCAATCCCCGGCAACAACGCCATAAACTTGTAACGCAAAATTTGATGCTTCTATTTTAAGCACACGGACTACGATATATGACGCATGATACAAGTCCATAAACTTGTAAGCGCATAAAATGATGATGCGATGATATGCGATACTACTTTTAGATGTATGCGTTATTAATGAAATGTTTGTAGTATGCTATACGTTGTCACAAGTTTCCTTTGTGATATATGCGATTGGGGGGTTTTTCAATGCGTTACATTGTGATATATGCGACTGGGGGTGAACCAAGTATAATTCCACCACAAGTTTCTCGGAGTGAACCGAGGTCGAACACAGGGATGGCGTAGTCAATGCATTACATTTGTGATATATGCGACTGGGGGGTTTTTCAATTAACAAAAAGTTATGTTTATACAGGTATCTAAAATTGCGGTAAAGTAAAATATTGCGGTAAAGTAAAATATGCGGTAAAGTAAAGTTGTGATAATAAAATAAAATGTGGTAAAAGTAAACCTAAGCTATTATAATACAAGATACATGATACTGATACATGATACTGAGATTGAGACTGACTATGAAGATTATACAAAGGATCGTGTTATGCGGTGGCAAGTATTTATGTATGAAATAGATATAGAAAGGATAATTAATATAAAAATCATAAGTTCATTAATTGCGTTAAAGACATAACTACGGTTCCGCTTTCCCTTAGCGTACACCTTTCGGTGATCGGCCGTGTTCCCACATCGCTGTGGTGAAACAGGGATGAACGTGATGAACACAAGGTTGCTTCCATCTCTGGAAGTACTTATTGCTTTAGTTAATGCATTCTTCTAACCTTCTCTCGATAGGTAGAATGGCATCTTCACTTCTGCTCTCACAGGTGAAGATTCGTTTCGCATGCTTTAGCTAAACATATTTATTTCTTTCGCATAGATTAATTTACTTGTTTAATTCATCCTAATTACCAAGGGATTAAGAAAACATCATGGAGAAAGCGATTAATGGAGGAATGGAAATAGACAGAAAGATGGAGATGAAAATGATCATGACATTAATACTAATATTTAACGTCTGATACATGGTGTGAATGATAGAGATTGAGAAGATGAATATAATTGATGATAAGAGATAGAAACAAATACAGAAAAGTGCCAACGTCTTGACACAGATCTGAACGGTGAATTTGCTTGCCGACGAATGGAGTGAATGGAAGGAAAAGCTTCCCTCTTAGGCTTGCTCGTCCGGTAGAAGTGACCTTGGTATAGAGCTTCACGGTGGGGATTGAAACGATTTGCCCTGAGACTCACCTCTCAGCCTTGTCTCTTAAATCTTCTCGGATCTTCTCCGATCAGCACTCAGACCAATCTCTCTCTCAATATATAAATATCAAAATATGCCCGTATCAAGTATATTTTTTCATAGAATTTCAGAAGTTATTTATAGGCTCAGCTTTGACTCTCTACAGTGTGGACCCCACTTTATTGTTATGGTAATTCCAAAAATGGTGGAATGAATATTCCTTTAGTTACGCGATCAATCCATCAGAAATGCACAACGGTCAGCTGTACACATGTCAGGATCCTCCGCAATTGCGTTTCTCTTTTGCATCTTCGATCGTGTGCCCGCGTACGGTGTTGTTTTTTAATACTGCATGCGGTTGAAGTTGCGTTAATTGCTTAGCTCTTGATCGATTGTCGCATGCGCCATCATTGCGTTGATCGTCTATTAATTTCTGAATGATTGGCACAATGCGAGATAGATGCATTGTTCAGATTACCTTGAGCCATGAACGCATGAGGTGACTTGATTTCTTGCAAACCAGACTTGAAATATTCTTTTCTACCATTGCGATGGTGTCAGTGGGTGTATTGATGACAATTTATAATTCTTGCATTTCTTAGCTAATTTCTCTACAATTGACGCAACTTCATTTCTTTTGGCCGCAATATGTAGATAAAGTAGTATAAATTACTTATATTTCTACAAGTTATCAATGTTGATGTGTAATTGCTCGAGGATATCCAAAAACTTCTTGAACTGCGTGTCTTGGTTGGTCTTTTGAAGTCTTTGGGGGAAACGTATGGGTGGTTTATATGTCAAAACTGTGATATTCTACTTTTTAACCACTAACTTTTCTCTTTTGTCTTTGTTTTTGTCTTTTTCAACCATCTTTTTCTTATCCTCAGTTACTGAGGTCATCCTTTCCATAGACTTAACATTTGTTAATCCTTTCTCACTGCTTTGATCTTACTCTTTTGGCATCTTAGGCCCTTTATACTTTAGCCCATTTCTTATTGTAACAACCTTACAATGTTTCTTTCCATTAAGCTTTGGTGCTTTTGTATTACTTGGTAAGATCTCGGATGGTCTGTTATGAATCGCTTTGCCAACTGGCCCACTTGCACTTTTAATTTCCTTAAAGTTGTGTCATTTCTTGCCATATACTCCTTCATTATTTCTACCATGGTAGGACTTCTTTCAGGAGGTTGCACAGGAGGTTAGACTCGAGGTTACTATCATGGCACTTATGGGAATCCATATGGGGCTACTCTCGTTTGTTGTTGCAGTGTACTTGCACTGTTGTTGGGCTTTGGCCATGGAAAATTCGGGTACGATCTCCATTTAGGGTTGTAAGTATTGGAATAGGGATCCCAATACTCTTGTGCCTTTTGGGAACCTGTATAGCACATCGAGTAAGGGTTATACAAACATTCACTAGTCAAATGATTAGCAGTATAAATTTCACAAGTTTTGAGTTGAGTTTCAGCTTTTAGCTGCCACTTTTTGTGATCAAATTATGAGATTCTGAATCATGTTTTCAATGGTTATTAAATGTTGACTCATGGACACGAGTGTATGTACTTCTTGTATTTTAGCCATAGTTTTTATGATCGTGGTGTGTTCTGAGTCACCTCAATTCTGGTTGTTGTTCGGAATCATATCCATAATATCTTGAGCCTCGTTTACAGACTTCTTCAGCAAGGATCCTCTTGTAGATGCATTTACCATAGTCTTTGAAGCTTGGGTCAACCCATTATAGAATTGCTCCATGACGATGCATATAGGAAGTCAATGATGCAGGCATTTTCTCACCAACTTTTGAAACCTAGTCCATGCTTCATCAATAGATTTAGATGGAGATTGCCTGAATGCGATGATGTCTCCTCTATACCTGACGTTTTTATCAGATGGAAAATATTTGCCTAGAAACTTATCCACGAGATTGTCCCATGTTGTAATAAAATTAGAAGGCAATGGGTCAAGCCACATTTCTACATCTCCCTAAAAAGAATAGAGAAATAGCTTAAGTCTTAATACATCATCAAAAACACTGTTAACTTTGAAAGAATGAATGATTCTCAAAAAGAGTTTTAGATGTTTATGGGGATCTTCAATGGGTAGTCCGGCAAGTTGTCCAAATGAGTTTAGCATCTGGAACATCAAAGACTTCATTTCGAATGAGGGCACATTAATTTATGGATCTAGAATGCCAAATGTCTAAGGTTTGGAATTTAGGGGTTGCATAATCCCTAATTGCTCTGTCTCTATCTTCTACAATGAAGATCAAATTCTAGAGGTCAGGTTGTTACAGTAGTTGTTGGTTGTCATTCTGTTATCCCTTATTCATGGGAGGTTTTGAGGATCATCTCTAAGAGGTGGGTACAATTGAATTTGTTGCACGAATGCAGCTTAAGCAAGGCTCTCCTGTGCACTGAACTCCTCCAACTCTCGATGCTTTCGCCTACTGTTTTTGTCTTCGATGATGAAAGGCCTTTCTATTTAGGATCTAGTTAAAAAAGGCAAGGCCCTTCTCATGCACATGTCCTCCTTGCAAAAAAAAAAAAAAAAAAGACAACACAAAGGTTTTAGATTTTGCTTGAAACAGAGTCAATGTGATCGCATTGATAAGTCACAGTCCAATAAAAAATCCACTAGTCCTCGGTAACGCGCCAAAAACTTGATCGACCAACCATATATGAATGATAAAATGAGAATAAATATTATTTTATCATAAATATGGTTTAAGTGAAAGCATGCACTGTCTATGAAGTAATAAAACTTGAAATTCAAGAATCAAATCCCATAAGACTAGGTTTCTTTTTTAGTTACTTATGACTATGAATCAATGAAACCAAGATAACCAAGTAGTAAATTAGATTGGAATTAATGAAAGAATCTTAAAAATGTGATAAATAGTAGTAATCGAATAGGGACAAACCATGTTCCAACCTTTCGGGTTTTATGTTAAAAGTGATGCAGCCGTATTAGCCCAAGACAGTGAAGTGTGCATAGACAAAAATGTACACCTATTCGGTCTGGTGTCCAATTCCTTTAGGAGAACTCACTAGCTACTACCAAATGTTCTTATAGGTAGTTGAATCCTAGATTAATTAAAGTCAAGTTTCTTAACCCTATGGTGTCCCTTATTCCTAAGGCGACGTGATCCTCCTATTCCTAGGCTCTTGGTTTTATATCCCATTGTGAGATCCGTTTAACTCCAACCTTTTCAGTACTAAAACTCCACTAGATTGTTAATTTAAATGGTCAGTTTAATTTACCAATTCTAACTTTAATTTCAACAAAGAGAGTGCATAAATCAAGTTAGTATGAGTGCAGTATTGCTTAAGCCATAAAAACCATAGCGCATCCACATTGTTAAGCCCTTAGAAGAATTTAGCTCATGGTATGTGAGAAAATAATCATCTTTATTGAACCATAAACCATAGCTACAATCCCGATTTGGTTCGTGACACTGGGCTGGTTCAGCCTATTTTGAAGCTTTTTATTTGTAATATTTTTTAATTAAATTAATATACAAGTTATATTAATTTAATTAATTGTTAAGGAGTCAAACCCCGATCCATTTATTGCTATTTACATTATGCATTTGATGAATCATTTTTTTTTTTTTTTTACATATGTCATAATGTATGCCATATAAAAAATCCCACCATATGTGATGCATTTTTTCATGCATCATATGTATTACAAATGTTATAATATAGTTGCATGATTTATTTTGTAGCATGCTCATGCATCATATAATATAAATATATATAATATATGTTTGAATCATAATAACATTGCCATGCATAATTATATTATAAGAGTTATAATATATATTGGATGTATGTATGAATGTTATAATTTTATTTTCATTACTTTAGTTTATAATGGTTATGTATGTTTAAGGAATAAGAATTAGAATTGAGATTGCATGAAGCATGACACTACTTTAGGTAATTTTATAATTGTTATAATTTTTACTTAGTTGTTATAGTTTGCAGATCTGGTTGAGTATTATTAATTTTAGAGACTCTACATTTCTTCTTGTTAAGTGTTTTATTAATAATTTAAATATAAACTTACGTATATATTAAAAATAAATGATAATTAAATTATTATGATTTTAATGAGTATAATTATAAGAATGTTAAAATCATTTTTTTAAATGATTTAAAAATATGATTCACATAGACCTAAGTTCACAATGTTTCTAATTTGATTAGAAATTAGTTTAGTTTTTTTAATCAGATTAATAGGATTAAATTGGTTTTAATAAAATATTAAAGTTATAGTAAATGTATCTATAAAGGATCTTTGTCTAAGGCTAATTCATTAAGCTGACGGAAACGGAACACCCTTACCTGGAAAACTGTCCTGGAAGGTGAATTAGATAGATTTACTACAAGCATGCAATTGTTGAAAAGTTTATTAAATGTTTAATGAACAATAACAAAAGTTGTTTAACTATCCAAAGTAATGTTACTACTGGACATATTTAAACAATCACTTAGTAAAAATAAATATTCGTATATCTTCTAAGTTAAATTAACCCTAAGTAAAACACTTAGTGGGATAAAAATGAGGTATATAATACTTCATTGTACCTATCATGTTTCTCCCTCATAGTTCACACCGTAAGACCTATACTCAGCCTCGAGGCAACTTTGCTTGTGTCTTCCTGCGGGTGGTGTTTGTATAGGTCAATACCAAGGTGAATGGAGAGAGTGTTTATAGTAAGTGGGAGTGAGACATGTGTCAATACATCCCACGGTCTCTCTCATTAGTTTGTAGTAAATTTTCATGCTCGACCTTGAGGCACCTTTCCTTGTGTCCACCTATGGATGACATTTGCATGAGTCTTTACTCAAACTCCAAAAATGGATAAGGTTGCTTTAGCTTTTGCCCAAATTAGATTTTCCCTATGGTTGGCTCATTAGGGTGGAACTCTAGAATCTAAAATGAGGTACTACACTTACAAGAAAATGTTAAGCTAATTAACGATTTCTTGACTGAACAATGGTAAATAATAACTACATGAACAAAGAGTTGTTCTGTTTATTAGTTGAGATGATCCCATTTCAGTGAAAGGGTACTTGGTCACCCTACAGTAGCTTTTACCCTTTCTCACTGAAACATCATTGCAAAATAGATGTTACATAGAGTGCATTAAAATATTTTATTAAATTTTATTAGTTTTTAAACAAATGGGCAATACATAGATTACTAATTAAATAAATTATATGTTTCAGTAATTCTATCAAAATGACTTCTACGACACTTAACATGCTATCCGCTGACAAATTAACTGGCGATAATAACACAACTTGAAAAAACACAATCAATACAATTCTGATCATCAATGACTTGAGATTTATCCTTGTTGAGGAGTGTCCTCAAGTCCCCGCTTCAAATGCCACTTAAAATGTTTGGGAGGCATACGAACGTTGGTTACGGGCAAATGAAAAGGCCCGAGCATATATTGGCAAGCCTTTCCGAGGTCTTGGCCAAGAAGCATGAGTGAATATTCACTGTTCCTGAGATCATGAAGTCCCCACAAGAAATGTTTAGACAACCGTCCACTCAACTCAAGCATGATGCACTCAGATTCATCTTCAATGGCTGCATGCCAGAGGGGGCCTCTGTTCGAGAACACGTTCTGAACATGATGGTCCACTTTAATGTGGCTGAGATGAACGAGTCTATCATTGATGAGGCTAGTCATGTTAGCTTCATCCTGGAAACTTTACCTAAAAATTTCCTACAATTCCATAGCAATGCTATTATGAACAAGATCGACTACAACCTGACCACCTTGCTCAACGAGCTACAGACTTACCAATCCTTGATGAAAGTCAAGGAATAGAAGGGTGAGGCTGATAACTTGTAGAAATACAAATTATTTTGCCTCCTTTATCTAAAATAATTAGGAAAAAGCTCTGAAAATACGACAACTTGACAAGAAATTCATGAAAATATTACATCATGTGATCACACAATCTGTCTACAAAAGGTTAAAAAATTATACTTTGTTTGGTGCAAAAAATATGCCGATGCGATTGCATGTGTCTCGAAGCCAATATATGATCGCATAGTTGGCCAAGTCTGTGGCTTCAAGCAATGAGACACGACATGAAGGCAGTAGAAGTCAAATCAAAGGTCAAGCTAGTAACTGATATGAAAGCTTCATTGTAGAACCAATGAACTTTTGACACATAGTAGGTGGCGCATCAGGGTATGGAATTTAATGCACCTTATCAGTACAATCATTAGTAAGAGAGGAAAAGCTATTTCTGAATGCCTATAAATACACAATGAAATCACCATGCAAAACACACAAGGATAATAGAAAAAAAACTGCAAAAATTTCACTCAACTTTCCACCATTTGAAAATCTTAAGGGAAAACTTAAGAATCACTTCTGAAGGCAGAAGATGAACCCTATTCTCAACACTCCTGATGAAGTAATCATTGATAAAGCTAGAGAAAACAAAAAATTGCACACCAAGACTTGTTTTTCTATCTCTATTTCCTTATCTTAGTGTATAAAGGTTAAAAGACTTTTTTTTTCCGATATGGATACATATTCAGTGTTGGGTTTGATGCCCTAAAATTCATAAATAGTAAATATAATTAAATTATCATCATTAATAAATAGTTATTAATGTTTTTCTCAATAAGTGTTATTGATATTTTATTTAATTTTGTCTTATTACCCCTAAAATTCAATAAACAAACGTCCTAGGCTGTATTATGTGTCTTAAAATGCATGTAGAGACATATAGAAATCAATGTTCAAGATACAGCCTAAAGGGTCTATAGTATAAGGGTAAGGTTGGGTACCTTATCCTGGTAACACTATAGATACGACTCACTTTATATTTGATATAAACGCAGTGATCCAACGCGTTCATGTAGGAGACACGTAAGTGGAGGTATCCTGGACAATGAGTTTGAACAAGACTGGACCGTAAAATAGTAACCACAAGATGTAACATTGACTAGTTGGGTTTCTATTTCAATAGGATGACCTAGGCAACTAAGTCTTACTCCTGAGTATATTATGAACTCCTGTTTACGAGAGATTGTCCATTGATTTGTATAGATGAGAGCAGCTAGTTCGCCGACTCAATATGCCTACCATTTTGGGGATAAGACCGAGTGGGTAGCTGGGAACATAATTATACAAGATGGATTTCACTCATTCCCGACTTTAGGGTAAGTAGATGAGTGTTCCTTTAAGTGGTGTCTCCGGGACTTGAACAAAGGGCTCTATCCTCTCACTGGCCTGAGAGGAGTTTCTGTTTAATGGTTGGACCATAAACAGGTTGTTTATTAGAGGAGCACTAGTAATTAAGGAAGTAGAGGTAACCTAGGGGTAAAACAGTATTTTGATCTAGTTGATATTACGAAATATGTTGGAGTGTACCCACAGTTAACGAATATTGATTAATTTGGTTAATGAGTTTAGCCAATTAATCTCACATCAGTGGAGCTTCTGATCTGCAGGTCCATTAGATTCTCTTCTTAGCTTGTAAAGGGTATTGAAGTAATTTATCATTAAATTGAATGTGAAATTTTCAAATTCAGATTGGGAATTTTTTAATGTATATTGATACATTTTAATATATATTTTAATTTTAGACTTTAATATTAATTTTGGATATGATTCAAAACTAATAAATGAGAGCACGAAATATTTGAAAGGAGTTCAAATATTAATTTAATACGAATAAGATTCATATCGAAAGGTTAAAAATAATGTGCATTGGATGCACATTAAAACTATAGGTTAAATGAGAGAAATATATTTGAATATCATTCAAATGAGAAATTTAAATTAAATATATGATATTTAATTAGATGATTAATTAATTGGAGAATTAATTAATGATTTAATTTAATTGAATTTTGAATTTTATTAAATTGATTAAATCAAAACTATAGGTTAAAATTAATGCACATTAGATGCGCATTAAAATTTTAGGTTATGTGAGAGGGAACCATTTAAATGGTTATTGTTTTTATTTATTTAATTAAATTAAATAAATATTTAATCTTAATTAAATAAAATGTAACTCCCCTGAGTTAATAGAGACGTGGGATCCTTACTTTTCTCCCTCTCTTTCACATTCTCTCTGTATCAAAACAAAAGAAAAAAAAAGGTAAATAAGATTTTGATCGATATTTAAAAACTCTCGGCGTTTTTTTTTAAATTTTTTTTTAAATTTTTGTCTTTTCTCTTCTTCCCAATTCCAAAAGAGAGAAAAAAAAAGGGAGAATCCCACAATTCTCATCTCCTCAATTCCCCTACAAGAATAGGGAGGACACTAAGCGGTGTTGCCCAATCCCAATTCCCAATAGAGAAATTCTACTGTCAAAAGATTTGCAAGATAAAATTTCTTCCCTGTATAATTGTGTTTTTTAATGGCATGCTTAATCTATTTTTCTATTTTATTCCAATGCAAAATTGTTCTGTTTTAAATGCCAATTTTAAATACGTTTGGGATCTGTGTTTTGGTTTTTGCTGTGGCTTAGGGTTTTCATCCCTTCATTCAGTTCCTTCTTCATCCATCTTTCTTATTCTCATTATGAGTCACTAAACCAATTACAGGTCAAGAAGCATTTAGCTAACATGAATTAAGCAATATTTAAACCATGTGTTTTTCTTGTTTTATGCATTTTTATTAAAACGCTTAAATAACTCGAGAGATTATTCTAAGTAGATTAAATCTTGGTTCAAAAGAACTAGAGTTTTAGAACTCATAATACAATAAGAGAGGTTATTTAGTAAAGAAATATCTTTTGCAATATGCACTCATCACATGCATCCTAGAAATAGGATATTATGACCATGTACGCTGAAAGGTGTAGGTTATAATATTGAAGGATCCTATTGAAAGATCCTTGATCGGAAGCGGGTTTGTCCAAAATCCCATTATTATAGAGAACGAATTTTACAGAAAAATACTAACAGATTATGCATTTTGACAAAATTAAATATAGCATTCTCAATAAAAATAAATTTAAGGTTTCATGAAACCTTACTTTTAAAGACCTACTTCAGGAAATCCCTGAACTAGAATTCATGTACAAATTGGAAATGGCCAGTTGGGCATGACCATTTGGAGTCCTTTGTCGGAATGTCCTAGAACTCGCAATTCGTAAATTTTGTGTTAAACATTCTATTTTTCAATAAAATATTATTGAGTAACTTATTCAATAAAGTTATTGATTTTGCATTCTATTATGAAAATCCTATAGTATGAATACTTTAACTTTATGTGATGACATAAACAGGATCAACTTAATAGTATATAGCCTAAATAGTCTATAAGTATATGGATGAATTGGGTATCTCATCCTGGTAACACTGTTGGATGCGGCCCATTTTGAATAGGTAATACAAATGATGTGATCCACAGATCATTCATGTAGAAACATGTGAGTGGAGGCATCCTATGCAGTGAGTTTGCATATAGACCGGACCACAAAATAGTCACTTTTCTTTATAACGACCATTTACTGTTAAAATCGACTATTTCATACTAAAGTAACCTAGGACAACTCGATCTTAATCCTGAGCTAGCTATGAACTCCTGTTTATTCGAGATTATCCTTTGATCTGCATGGGTGAGAATAGTCCAATAGCACTGCTCAATCAGCCTTCCATTTTGGAGATAAGACCAGATGGATAGTTGGGGGACATAGCCCTGCAAGATGAAATTCACTGCTACCATTTTAGGGTTAGCAGATAGGTTGTTCTCTTAAGTGCTAATTCCAGGTCTTGAACAATCGGGACCCCACCTTCTCATGATAGAGAGGGACATGATTCATAAGTAGTATTATGAATCAAATTGTTTATTAGAGGGTCTGTGGGAACTTAAGGAACAAGATGTATTTACAGGGGTAAAACGGTAATTTTGATCCAGCAGTAATTACGAACGACTTGTGAAGGATCGACTTACTGATTATGGTTTATATGGACAGAAACATATCTTTAGTGAGGAGAGTGCAACTATCGAGCTAGTGGTATGTCTTGATATTTAACAAATAGTAATTAATTCGATTAAAAAGTTTAACGAATTAATTACAGATCATTGGAGCTCATGATCTGTAGATCCATTAGGTCTTTCTACTAGCTCTTAAATTGGAATAACAAATTGAGTATTGATGTATGAAATTAGGGTTATGAATTTGAAAAATTCAAATTTAATTTTTAGGGTTTTCGATTGATTGTATATGATACAATTAAAAATATTTAATTTAATCATAATTAAATGACATTGAAAAATCAATTAATATTTAAACTATGATTTTAATATAAAATTTATTTATTGGTGAAATTGATATTTTATTGATTTAATATTAAGATATTAAATTAATATTAATTTTATTTAAATTAATTATTTTTTAATTAATTTTATAAAACTAATTTAAATAACAAAATAAAATGATTCTTGAAATCATTTTAAGTTAATGGATTTTTCCATTTTTTGGGAAAAACCCACTAATGACTTTGATGGATTATCACCAAAATCCATTTTAATCTTGTGATGATTTTTAAGGAGGAGCTGCCTTCTATGCAACCCTATATATTTGCATGAATTCTATCTATATATAGAAGCCCCATGCATAAAGATCATTAAGCAATTTGAGTTTTACTTGCTAAAGTGAAAACCTGAAAACCCTACCCATCCCTCACTTGTTCATCCTCAATTCAACTTGAATTAAGTGTTTCCACCACACGTTCCTGCTTGAGCATAATGGAGAAGACGTCGGTGGTTGTCTTCTTGAAGATTCAAGCTCTATCTTGGTGGATTACTGCTGAATTCATTGAAGAAATCTTCAAAGGTAATATGTGTTTCAAACCCTCTTATGAATGTCATATGAACAACATGCTTAAAACTCAAATTAAATGTAGTTTAAGTGCTTATTGATTCTGAAGTCTTCCGTTGCATGTTTTATTACTCCATCCTTGGTATTCTCTAGTGAGAATCCAGGAGGAGTGGGCTCTGGTGAATGTGGATTGAGGGAAAGAGAATGAAAGAAGGTAAGAGGAATTTGGATTGAGGAAAGGAGTGATCTCTGGTGAATTTGGTATTCTCTTTGATATTTTTTTTTCCAAAACTTTTGTCTCACCCTATATTTTCTCTTGCTTATAGGTTGAACAAGAAGACTCACTTCAAATCCAGAAACAAAAAAAAAAATTAAAAAATTTAAAAAAAAAATCATTCACTAACGTGGGTGGAGAGAAAAGATGAGGGAGTTGTAACTCCCTCCACATTCAAATTAAATTAATTTTAAAAATAAAATTAATAAAATTAATTTATTTAAATTATCATTTATATATATATATAATATATAATATTATATCATACTAACTTATCATATAATATATATTAAACTATATGTCATATCAAATATAACATATAACCTCTAGTTTTAATATTGTATCATATACAATATAACTTCTAGTTTCTTTTCTCTCATATATACCATTTAATATAAATCAAATTTATATTAAATTTAACAATTATGAATCTAATTCATGTAATCAACATTTGAATCATATTCAAATATTTTCTTCCTCTCATAAATAATATAATATATCAAATACATTATAATAATTATATCAAATATAATTAAAAATAATATATTATATACAATCAATACCCTCAATTAGTTTGAACAATTCAAATTAATCGAAATACTGATTCTCATTTAGTCCTATTGAGCTACCAAGAGGAACTCATAGACCTGTAACTTGAAGTTCCAACGGTACGTGAATAATTAATTAAACTCTCTAGTTAAATTATTCACCATCTGTTAACTATCGGGCACTACAACTACACTATTCGTACTACAAATATATTTTTGTGTTCATTGGATATAGTCAATCAATAATATAATGACCCTTCACAAATTGCTCGTAAGTACAACTAGGCAAAAATTACCGTTTTGCTCCTATAGTTACATCTAACTCATCAAGTACCACTAATCCTTGTAATAAACAATAGATCACGGTCCAACTATGACTAAGCCCCTCTTGGGCCAGGAGAGGGTGTGGTACCACATTGTTCAAGCCCCGAAATCAACCCTTAAAGGAGCAGTTTATCTACTTACCCCAACCTCGGGGAAGGAGTGAATTCTTTCTTGTATAGTTGTGTTCTCTTATCCTCAATCAGACGAATTCCCAAAATGGTAGGCTTATTGAGTTGAAGATCTGGCTACTCACACCCATACAAATCAAAGGATCGCCCTCATAAGCAGAAGTTCACAACATACTCAGGATTCAAGTCATGTTACCTATGGTCTTCCCGATGAAGTTGTCAAGGAAGCTGTGTTGCTTAGGAAATTACTAATTGATTTGGAAGTGGTTCTAGACATGTCAAAGCGCATCACTCTTTACTGTGATAATAGTGGTGTTGTGGCTAATTCTCAAGAGCATAGAAGCCACAAACATAGGAAGCACATAGAGTGGAAGTATCATCTCATTCAAGAGATTCTGCATCAAGTAAACGTGATCGTCACAAAGATAGCTTTAACGCACAATGTTGTCGATCCATACGAAGGCCCTCACGGCTAAGGTGTTTGAGGGTCACCTACAGAGTATGGGTCTATGAGACATGCCACATCTAGTTTAGGGCAAGTGGAAGATTTTGTATTGGGCGCGTTTTATGCCCTAGTTTCTTGTTTTATATACTTTTGTATTAGTATGACTTTTATGATGTACATCCTACTAGCTTTAGGACAAGTGGGAGGTTGTTGAGGTTGATGCCCTAAATCTCATGAGTCTTGTAGTTTGTAACTGATCCTGATCATTCATGTAGAGACATGTGAGCGGAGGTATTTTATACAAAATGGTTTGTATAAGACCGGACCACGAAATGAATAGTATCATTATATAACACTGTTAATAGTATAGACTTACATTTCATCAGGATGACTATAGGTGACATGACCTGAATCCTAAGTAAGTTGTGAATTCCTACCTATGAAGGCAATCCTTTGATTTACATGGGTGAGAGTGGCCAGTTCGCCGACTCAATATGCCTACCATTTTACGGATTCCTCTTATTAGAAAGCTAGGAACACAGCTACACAAGACGAAATTCATTTCTTACTTAATGTCGGGATAAGTAGATAAATTGATACCTTAATGGCTGATTTTTGGGCTTGAACAATGAAGCGACACACCCTCTCTTTGCCCAAGAGGGGTTTGTTCATAGTTAGGCTATGACTTATTGTTCATTAGAGGAATCGATGGTACTTAAGGAGTTAGATGTAACTACAGGAGCAAAACGGTAATTTTGGCACAACTGTACTTATGTGTAATTTGTGAAGGGTCATCGTTGTTAGGTTGTATGTCCTAAAACTCGCAGTTTCTAAAGTTAAACATATTTTATTATTAATAAAGATGTTATTCAACATTTCTTCAATAAGGTTGTTATTTAATCTATAAATTACATTTGTAAAATCTAAATCCAATAAACTAAGATCCATGTCTATTACATGAATACATGAACTTTATGTGAAAACATAAAGATGGATCAAGTTGGAGTAAATAACTAAAACGGTTTATAGTATATGAATAAAGTTGGGTGCTTTATTATGGTAACACTATTGGATGCGGCCTACTCTGTAGTTATTACAAGTTGTTGTAAAGGTGTTACAAATGAAGTGATTCTAATTCGTTCGTATTGACATGAAGAGTAGGGGCGTCCTATGCAATGAGTTTGCATAAGATCGGACCAAGAAATTAGTCACTCTTACTTTATAACGTTGTTTACTGTTTAAGACTGACTATTTCACTTAGATGACCTAGGTAACTCAATCTTAATCTTGAGCTAACTATGAACTCTTGTTTATTTGGGATTATCCTTAGATTTGCATAGGTGAGGATTGGCTCAACAGCGTCGGCTTAATAAGCCTCCCATTTTAGGGGTAAGATTGGGTAGATAGTTGGGAACATAGGGTGTAAGAACGAATTCACACCTACCCGATTTAGGAATAGGAGAAAATTTGTTCTCATAAGTACTGAATCCAAGTCTTGAACAAGGGGGCCCACCTTCTCATTGGCTCGAGAGTGATTTGATTTAGTGATTGGATCATAAACCAATTGTTCATTAAAAGATCAGTAGGAACTTAAGGAGCAAGACGTAATATCGGGGGTAAAATAGTATATTGACCCAACCGTTATTGCAAACAATCTGTGAAGAGTCGACTTGCTAGTTATGGTTAAATCATGTGAACACAAATATATTTATAGTGAGGAGACTGCAACTATCGAGCTATAATGGTGTGACTTGATAGTTAATGAATACTGATTAAATTGGTCCAAAGAGTGTTAGCCAATTAATTTTAAATCATGAAATTCATGATCTGTAGGTCCATGAGGTCCCTCTATTAGCTCGTAAAACATGAACACCTTGAATTAATAAATTGAGTAAATTCAGAATAATATCAATTTGAATTGTTCAAATTGAATTTCAATTTGAAAATGTT
>NC_052356.1:60009093-60010914 GCF_009727055.1 Benincasa hispida | reverse complement strand
GATCTTCTTCTTCCTAACTTGTAACACAGAAGGGAGATCTCGGGTAGTGTACCTCCCCAAAGAGAATTCTCTCAGAATATTCATCTCTCCAAAAAAAACAACCTCTCTTTCTTCCTTAAATTATCTATATAGAGCCCCCATACATTCTTGTGGTTCTCATCCCCTAAGGAGAATACGACGGTCTCACTGTTGGTGGTGTCCAACTAAATTGAGATTTGGTGTTGCTGTGTTTTTTAGGTTACTATAGGAAATCCTAAATTTCTTCTTTGCTATTTTTAAGAAACATGCTATAGAACTAAAATCTCCTTTCGAATGCATAACTACGTTTCTGTAATTTTAATTTATGTGAAAATTGGAAACTATGACCGATCCCCGCTTCCCCATCAAACTTTATAGTCTTTCACTCACCTTTTTATTAGTCAGAGAGGGGACTAGCTATAGTTGGACTATAACTAATTGTTCATTAGAGGGATCAGTGGTATTTAAGAGTTAAATGTAATTATAGGGGTAAAATGATAATTTAAAGTTGTAGTTATGAGCAATTCGTGAAGAATTGACTTACTATTGATTGGTTATATCCATAGACATAGAAACTTATCTACAGTGTGAATAGTACAGTTGTCAGTCTTTAGCGGAGTGACCGACAGTTAATGAATGTTGATTAATTTAATTAAAGAGTTTAATTAATTAATCTTGTATCATTGGAGCTTCTAATCTGTAGGTCCATAAGGTCTTTGTATTAGCTCAATAAGAAATAAATAGAATCAATTAATTTATTTATTAATTTGAAATGTTTAAATTGATTAAATGGAATTATTTGTATAAGATGCAATTAATATAATGTATATAGATACAATATAATATAAAGTTTCATGAGAGAGAAAAAGATTTGAATATAATTCAAATATTAATTATATGGATGAGATTCATATAAAACTATAGCTTAAAATTAATATGAATATGATTCATATTAAAACTATAGGTTATATGAGAGAATATAAAGTTAGATTATATTATATATAATATATAAACTATAGGTTGATGTAATTATATTATTTTTAATATAAGGAATTATTTTACGTGATGAAGGGAGTTATGAAAATAATTCCCCTCATTCTCTCATATACAAGAACACTAAAGAGGTTTTCGGACAACAGAACGTGAATTTCACAGTAGTAAAAAATCTTTGCAATTCTTCCTCTCAAGAAACTCTCTAAAAAAAAATAATTAAGCAAATCTAATATATTTTATCTAATAAGAGATTCAAACAATGAATTCATAACAAATATATTCATTTAAAAAATCAATAAATTGGCTATAAACAAATTGAAGAACAAATTGTAGCAAATTAACTCTATGCAATGAAATCTATTAATAATTAATTGCCAAAATAAAATATTGAGAGGAATAGAGGATTATCAATAGTAATTTTATAATGGTTCGGTGTAACCTGACCTACATCAACTTCTCAAGGCTCCTCCTATATGTCACTACGAAATTGACCTTTCCACGACTTAGAGTCGAATTGTTACAACGTTGCTTTTACAGTGCGCAAGAACAAACCCCGATCATTTCGATGGTTGAGTCCAACCATTTGAACAACTTTTTCAGGATCAAAGCGTAACCCTTACAAAAGTTTAAAATGTCAAAGAAATCACTCTTACTGAAAGGATCGAATCCTAGTGCGGAAGTGAGTGATCGCCTTTGTGTTAATGACTCGTTTTTGGAAAGCAATAAAAAACACGAGAAATAAACAGAAACAAAGAATAAATGTCTAATTCTAAGCATTCTTTCTAATATGATCTCTCTTTCTTTTTTTTT